>NC_059231.1:6960185-7097685 GCF_020615455.1 Coregonus clupeaformis
GGTGTTATACTGTGTTGTAGTAGTATGTGTATCTGGTGTATCACTGTGTTGTAGTAGTGTGTGTGTATCTGGTGTGACACTGTGTTTGTAGTAGTAGGTGTATCTGGTGTGACACTGTGTTGTAGTAGTATGTGTATCTGGTGTGACACTGTGTTCTAGTAGTAGGTGTATCTGGTGTGACACTGTGTTGTAGTAGTATGTCTATCTTGTGTGACACTGTGTTGTAGTAGTATGTGTATCTGGTGTGACACTGTGTTGTAGTAGTATGTTATCTGGTGTGACACTGTGTTGTAGTAGTAGGTGTATCTGGTTTGACACTGTGTTGTAGTAGTAGGGTGTATCTGGTTTTGACACTGTGTTGTAGTAGTAGGTGTATCTGGTGTGACACTGAGTTGTAGCAGTAGGTGTATCTGGTGTGACACTGTATTGTATTAGCAGGTGTTGTGGTGTGACACTGTGTTGTAGTAGTAGGTGTATCTGGTGTGACACTGTGTTGTAGTAGTAGGTGTATCTGGTGTGACACTGTGTTGTAGTAGTATGTGTATATGGTGTGACACTGTATTGTAGTAGTAGGTGTATCTGGTGTGACACTGTGTTGTAGTAGTATGTGTATCTGGTGTGACACTGTTGTAGTAGTAGGTGTATCTAGTGTGACACTGTGTTGTAGTAGTGGTGTATCTGGTGTGACACTGTGTTGTATTAGTAGGTGTATCTAGTGTGACACTGTGTTGTAGTAGTAGAGTGTATCTGGTGTGACACTGTGTTGCTTAGTAATAGGTGTATCTGGTGTGACACTGTGTTGTAGTAGTAGGTGTATCTGGGTTGACACTGTGTTGTAGTAGTAGGTTATCTGGTGTGACACTGTGTTGTAGTAGTAGGTGTATCTGGTGTGACACTGTGTTGTAGTAAAAGGTGTATCTGGTGTGACACTGTGTTGTAGTAGTGGGTGCATCCGGGTTGTGACACTGTGTTGTAGTAGTAAGTGCATCTGGTGTGACACTGTGTTGTAGTAGTAGGTGTATCTGGTGTGACACTGTGTTGTATTAGTAGGTGTATCTGGTGTGACACTGTGTTGTATTAGCAGGTGTATGTGGTGTGACACTGTGTCGTAGTAGTAGGTGTATCTGGTGTGATACTGTGTTGTAGTAGTATGTATATCTGGTGTGACACTGTGCTGTAGTAGGAGGTGTATCTGGTGTGACACTGTGTTGTAGTAGTAGAGTGTATCTGGTTTGACACTGAGTTGTAGCAGTTGGTGTATCTGGTGTGACACTGTGTTGTGTTTTAGGTGTATGTGGTGTGACACTGTGTTGTAGTAGTAGGTGTATCTGGTGTGACACTGTGTTGTAAGTAAGTATGTGTATCTGGTGTGACACTGTTTTTGTAGTAGTAGGTGTATCTGCTGTGACACTGTGTTGTAGTTGTATGTGTATCTGGTGTGACACTGTGTTGCAGTAGTAGGTGTATCTAGTGTGACACTGTGTTGTATTAGCAGGTGTATGTGGTGTGACACTGTGTTGTAGTAGCAGCTGTATCTGGTGTGATAATGTGTTGCTAGTAGAATGTGTATCTGGTGTATCACTGTGTTGTAGTAGTATGTGTATCTGATGCGACACTGTGTTGTAGTAGTAGGTGTATCTGGTGTGACACTGTGTTGTAGTAGTATGTGTATCTGGTGTGACACTGTTGTAGTAGTAGGTGTATCTGGTGTGACACTGTGTTGTAGTAGTATGTGTATCTGGTGTGACACTGTGTTGTAGTAGTAGGTTATCTGGTGTGACACTGTGTTGTAGTAGTATTTGTATCTGGTGTACACTGTGTTTGTAGTTGTAGGTGTATCTGGTGTGACACTGTGTTGTAGTAGCATGTGCATCTGGTGTGACACTGTGTTGTAATAGTATGTGTATCTAGTGTGACACTGTGTTGTAGTAGTATGTGTATCTGGTGTGACACTGTGTTGTAGTAGTAGGTGTATCTGGTGTGACACTGTGTTGTAGTAGTATGTCTATCTGGGTTGTGACACTGTGTTGTAGTAGTATGTGTATGTGGTGTGACACTGTGTTGTAGTAGGAGGTGTATCTGGTGTGACACTGGGTTGTAGTAGCTATGTGTATCTGGTGTGACACTGTGTTGTAGTAGTAGTTGCATCTGGTGTGACACTGTGTTGTAGTAGTAGGTGTATCTGGTGTGACTGGATTCATTACAGTGACACTGTGTTGTAGTAGTAGGTTATCTGGTGTGACACTGTGTTGTAGTAGTATGTTATCTGGTGTGACACTGTGTTGTATTAGTAGGTGTATCTGGTGTGACACTGTGTTGTATTAGTAGGTGTATCTGGTGTGACACTGTTTGTAGTAATAGGTTATCTGGTGTGACACTGTGTTGTATTAGCAGGTGTATGTGGTGTGACACTGTGTCGTAGTAGTAGGTGTATCTGGTGTGATACTGTGTTGTAGTAGTATGTGTATCTGGTGTGACACTGTGCTGTAGTAGGTGGTGTATCTGGTGTGACACTGTGTTGTAGTAGTAGGTGTATCTGGTTTGACACTGAGTTGTAGCAGTTGGTGTATCTGGTGTGACACTGTGTTGTAGTAGTAGGTGTATCTGGTGTGACACTGTTTTGTAGTAGTAGGTGTATCTGGTGTGACACTGTGTTGTAGTAGTATGTGTATCTGGTGTGACACTGTGTTGTAGTAGTAGGTGTATCTAGTGTGACACTGTGTTGTATTAGCAGTGTATGTGGTGTGACACTGTGTTGTAGTAGTAGGTGTATCTGGTGTGATAATGTGTTGTAGTAGAATGTTTATCTGGTGTATCACTGTGTTGTAGTAGTATGTGTATCTGATGTGACACTGTGTTGTAGTATTAGGTGTATCTGGTGTGACACTGTGTTGTAGTAGTATGTGTATCTGGTGTGACACTGTTGTAGTAGTAGGTGTATCTGGTGTGACACTGTGTTGTAGTAAGTATGTGTATCTGGTGTGACACTGTTGTAGTAGTAGGTGTATCTGGTGTGACACCTGTGTTGTAGTAGTAGGTGCCATCTGGTGTGACACTGTGTTGTAGTAGTAGGTGTATCTGGTGTGACTGGATTCATTACAGTGACACTGTGTTGTAGTAGTGGTGTATCTGGTGTGACACTGTGTTGTAGTAGTAGGTGTATCTGGTGTGACACTGTGTTGTATTAGTAGGTGTATCTGGTGTGACACTGTGTTGTATTAGTAGGTGTATCTGGTGTGACACTGTGTTGTAGTAATAGGTGTATCTGGTGTGACACTGTGTTGTATTAGCAGGTGTATGTGGTGTGACTACTGTGCTCGTAGTAGTAGGTGTATCTGGTGTGATACTGTGTTGTAGTAGGAGTGTATCTGGTGTGACACTGTGTTGTAGTAGTAGGTGTATCTGGTGTGACACTGTGTTGTAGTAGTATGTGTATCTGGTGTGACACTGTATTGTAGGTGTATCTGGTGTGACACTGTGTTGTAGTAGTATGTGTATCTGGTGTGACACTGTGTTGTAGTAGTATGTATATCTGGTGTGACACTGTGTTGTTAGTAGTATGTGTATCTGGTGTGACACTGTGCTGTAGTAGTATGTGTATCTGGTGTGACACTGTGTTGTAGCAGCTATGTGTATCTGGTGTGACACTGTGTTGTAATATGTGTATCAGGTGTGACACTGTGTTGTAGTAAAGTATGTGTATCTGGTGTGACACTGTGTTGTAGTAGTATGTGTATCTGGTGTGACACTGTGTTGTAGTAGTAGGGTGTATCTGGTGTGACACTGTGTTGTAGTAGTAGGTGTATCTGGTGTGACACTGTGTTGTAGTAGTAGGTGTATCTGGTGTGACACTGTGTTGTAGTAGTAGGTGTATCTGGTGTGACACTGTGTTGTAGTAGTAGGTGTATCTGGTGTGACACTGTGTTGTAGTAGTAAGGTGTATCTGGTGTGACACTGTGTTGTAGTAGTGGTGTATCTGGTGTGACACTGTGTTGTAGTAGTAGGTGTATCTGGTGTGACACTGTGTTGTAGTAGTAGGTGTATCTGGTGTGACACTGTGTTGTAGTAGTGGTGTATCTGGTGTGACACTGTGTTGTAGTAGTATGTGTATCTGGTGTGACACTGGGTTGCAGTGGCGCTCCTGAAAAAAATTCTCAGGGGGAGCAATTTTTCTGATGATTTTAGGTGACCTACACACATTTTAAAAAAGATATGTCCAGCAACAACATGAAGACAGGGCAGCATATAAGTCAATACCAGAAGCATTTATTGACTGATCTGGGGAGATGGATTCCAGTTTCTGTGACAGATTATAAATAATCTCTGATGCCTTTGTTATATTAGCTTTTGGTTGAATGTACTGTCGTAGTAAATATATAATGTTATAGCTTGGTCTGACTAAAATCTTGTGCAAGACCCATTTTGTGTTGGGCGTTTGTTTTCAATCAATGCTGTTCCTATCCTATAACAATGGACAAAAGAGTCCTATCTTGTCAGCCTTGTCAGCAGGTGGCCAAGGACAACACCCACGCCATAGGTCTCTCAGTTCTTCCAACTCACGAGTTCTTGCTCTGAGGACACACACACACACACACACACACACACACACACACATCATCACTGATAACACACACACACACACATCATCACTGTTAAACACACACACACACACACACAAAAATCCCCTCTCTTTAGGCTGAACATTTGAAGACAGAGAACCCGACTCAGAGCCAATGCAACAGTGGAGGGGACCTCGCCCAACTCATCAGGACCAATCAGAAGATCAGAACTACTAGATTCAACCTACATCATTTTTTATAAAATGTCTGCACACAATGTTTTGGGCTCTCTTCAGATAGCTCCTAGAGTTGATGAACGAGTCCGTGCACGCGATTCCAGGATATCTTTACCTCTGAATAAACTGCCTTTATTATACCATATCCACCCTGTCCAAAGTCTCTACTTGGTCTCAGTTCTCCAGTAAACTTGTGATTATCAACAGTACACTAACGTAACAAACAATTGGGGGAACTCACGGGGCAGATAGTAAGGTCGCAGTGACACAGAAAGCAGTTCAATGTCGGGGTACAGAGTCGCTCTCTTACCAGGATCGATTTTCCCTGTGACTGTCAGATCGCGGTCCGCTCTGACCAGGGTGAAGCCGCCCGGCTCCACTTCTCTGTCCGGGACTCTGTCATCCAGCCAAGTCTCCCAGAGCTGTATCTGGATTCCGCTGCCAGCAGCGTTTTCATTATTTAGTCCGTTCAGTAGCGGTTATGTACACGATCAACAAGATCAGTCCAAAACCCACCACTGGAAATCCATGGTTGGCAGAATGTTTGTAAACTAAGTGCACAAATTAAAAACATAAAATAACGCCACTAAGTGTACAAATTAAAAACATAAGATAACGCCACACTGCAGGTCGCAACAGAGACGCTGCTAGCCGCTATTTTCTTAGTTACGTTCATGGTTACGTCACGTATGACCAAAGCGCGTAAGTGCAAGCCCACAGACACCCATAGAGATTGTATTGAAAGCTTTGAAATTTGAAAAAAATAGATTTTACATGGGAGTCTATGACAGACTTCTGGGCGATTTTCAACATGACTGAAATCGCCCCCAAACGGCGGGAACCATTTGAAGCACGACTTTAGCCTGATTTGACATTTAGTGGCAGTCAGATCAGATTAGAACACTGATAACTACTGTTGCCGTGATATAATTGATTAGAAAAAAAATCCCTTCCTTTTCCCGTTTGGCAGTGCGTCGCCCATATCGCCCCTAGAACACACCGCCCCCTGCTGTTTGTAGTAGTAGGTGTATCTGGTGTGACACTGTGTTGTAGTAGTAGGTGTATCTGGTGTGACACTGTGTTGTAGTAGTATGTGTATCTGGTGTGACACTGGGTTGTAGTAGTAGGTGTATCTGGTGTGACACTAGGTTGTAGTAGTAGGTGTATCTGGTGTGACACTGTGTTGTAGTAGTAGGTGTATCTGGTGTGACACTGTGTTGTAGTAATAGGTGTATCCGGTGTGACACTGTGTTGTAGTAGTAGGTGTATCTGGTGTGACACTGTGTTGTAGTAATAGGTGTATCTGGTGTGACAATGTGTTGCAGTAGTATGTGTATCTGGTGTGACACTGTGTTGTAGTAGTATGTGTATCTGGTGTGACACTGTGTTGTATTAGTATGTGTGTCTGGTGTGACACTGTGTTGTAGTAGTAGGTGTATCTGGTGTGACACTGTGTTGTAGTAGTAGGTGCATCTGGTGTGACACTGTGTTGTAGTAGTAGGTGTATCTGGTGTGACACTGTGTTGTAGTAGTAGGGTGTATCTGGTGTGACACTGTGTTGTATTAGTAGGTGTATCTGGTGTGACACTGTGTTGTAGTAGTAGGTGTATCTGGTGTGACACTGTGTTGTATTAGTATGTGTATCTGGTGTGACACTGTGTTGTAGTAGTAGGTGTATCTGGTGTGACACTGTGTTGTAGTAGTAGGTGTATCTGGTGTGACACTGTGTTGTAGTAGTATGTGCATCTGGTGTGACACTGTGTTGTAGCAGTAGGTGTATCTGGTGTGACACTGTGTTGTAGCAGTATGTTATCTGGTGTGACACTGGGTTGTAGTAGTAGGTGTATCTGGTGTGACACTGTGTTGTAGTAGTAGGTGTATCTGGTGACACTGTGTTGTAGTAGTATGTGTATCTGGTGTGACACTGGGTTGTAGTAGTAGGTGTATCTGGTGTGACACTGTGTTGTAGTAGTAGGTGTATCTGGTGTGACACTGAGTTGTAGTAATAGGTGTATCTGGTGTGACAATGTGTTGCAGTAGTATGTGTATCTGGTGTGACACTGTGTTGTAGTAGTATGTGTATCTGGTGTGACACTGTGTTGTATTAGTATGTGTATTTATTGTGACACTGTGTTGTAGTAGTAGGTGTATCTGGTGTGACACTGTGTTGTAGTAGTAGGTGTATCTGGTGTGACACTGTGTTGTAGTAGTAGGTGTATCTGGTGTGACACAGTGTTGTAGTAGTAGGTGTATCTGGTGTGACACTGTGTTGTAGTAGTAGGTGTATCTGGTGTGACACTGTGTTGTAGTAGTAGGTGTATCTGGTGTGACACTGTGTTGTATTAGTATGTGTATCTGGTGTGACACTGTGTTGTAGTAGTAGGTGTATCTGGTGTGACACTGTGTTGTAGTATTAGGTGTATCTGGTGTGACACTGTGTTGTAGTAGTATGTGTATCTGGTGTGACACTGTGTTGTAGTAGTAGGTGTATCTGGTGTGACACTGTGTTGTAGTAGTATGTGTATCTGGTGTGACACTGGGTTGTAGTAGTAGGTGTATCTGGTGTGACACTGTGTTGTAGTAGTAGGTGTATCTGGTGTGACACTGTGTTGTAGTAGTATGTGTATCTGGTGTGACACTGTGTTGTAGTAGTAGGTGTATCTGGTGTGACACTGTGTTGTAGTAATAGGTGTATCTGGTGTGACACTGTGTTGTAGTAGTAGGTGTATCTGGGTTGACACTGTGTTGTAGTAGTAGGTGTATCTGGTGTGACACTGTGTTGTAGTAGTAGGTGTATCTGGTGTGACACTGTGTTGTAGTAAAAGGTGTATCTGGTGTGACACTGTGTTGTAGTAGTAGGTGCATCTGGTGTGACACTGTGTTGTAGTAGTAGGTGCATCTGGTGTGACACTGTGTTGTAGTAGTAGGTGTATCTGGTGTGACACTGTATTGTATTAGTAGGTGTATCTGGTGTGACACTGTGTTGTATTAGCAGGTGTATGTGGTGTGACACTGTGTCGTAGTAGTAGGTGTATCTGGTGTGATACTGTGTTGTAGTAGTATGTGTATCTGGTGTGACACTGTGCTGTAGTAGTGTATCTGGTGTGACACTGTGTTGTAGTAGTAGGTGTATCTGGTTTGACACTGAGTTGTAGCAGTTGGTGTATCTGGTGTGACACTGTGTTGTGTTAGCAGGTGTATGTGGTGTGACACTGTGTTGTAGTAGTAGGTGTATCTGGTGTGACACTGTGTTGTAGTAGTAGGTGTATCTGGTGTGACACTGTGTTGTAGTAGTATGTGTATCTGGTGTGACACTGTTTTGTAGTAGTAGGTGTATCTGGTGTGACACTGTGTTGTAGTAGTATGTGTATCTGGTGTGACACTGTGTTGTAGTAGTAGGTGTATCTAGTGTGACACTGTGTTGTATTAGCAGGTGTATGTGGTGTGACACTGTGTTGTAGTAGTAGGTGTATCTGGTGTGATAATGTGTTGTAGTAGAATGTGTATCTGGTGTATCACTGTGTTGTAGTAGTATGTGTATCTGATGTGACACTGTGTTGTAGTAGTAGGTGTATCTGGTGTGACACTGTGTTGTAGTAGTAGGTGTATCTGGTGTGACACTGTGTTGTATTAGTAGGTGTATCTGGTGTGACACTGTGTTGTAGTAGTAGGTGTATCTGGTGTGACACTGTGTTGTATTAGTATGTGTATCTGGTGTGACACTGTGTTGTAGTAGTAGGTGTATCTGGTGTGACACTGTGTTGTAGTATTAGGTGTATCTGGTGTGACACTGTGTTGTAGTAGTATGTGTATCTGGTGTGACACTGTGTTGTATTAGTAGGTGTATCTGGTGTGACACTGTGTTGTAGTAGTAGGTGTATCTGGTGTGACACTGTGTTGTAGTAGTAGGTGTATCTGGTGTGACACTGTGTTGTATTAGTAGGTGTATCTGGTGTGACACTGTGTTGTAGTAGTAGGTGTATCTAGTGTGACACTGTGTTGTATTAGCAGGTGTATGTGGTGTGACACTGTGTTGTAGTAGTAGGTGTATTTGGTGTGATAATGTGTTGTAGTAGAATGTGTATCTGGTGTATCACTGTGTTGTAGTAGTATGTGTATCTGATGTGACACTGTGTTGTAGTAGTAGGTGTATCTGGTGTGACACAGTGTTGTAGTAGTAGGTGTATCTGGTGTGACACTGTGTTGTATTAGTAGGTGTATCTGGTGTGACACTGTGTTGTAGTAGTAGGTGTATCTGGTGTGACACTGTGTTGTATTAGTATGTGTATCTGGTGTGACACTGTGTTGTAGTAGTAGGTGTATCTGGTGTGACACTGTGTTGTAGTATTAGGTGTATCTGGTGTGACACTGTGTTGTAGTAGTATGTGTATCTGGTGTGACACTGTGTTGTAGTAGTAGGTGTATCTGGTGTGACACTGTGTTGTAGTAGTATGTGTATCTGGTGTGACACTGGGTTGTAGTAGTAGGTGTATCTGGTGTGACACTGTGTTGTAGTAGTAGGTGTATCTGGTGTGACACTGTGTTGTAGTAGTATGTGTATCTGGTGTGACACTGTGTTGTAGTAGTAGGTGTATCTGGTGTGACACTGGGTTGTAGTAGTAGGTGTATCTGGTGTGACACTGTGTTGTAGTAGTAGGTGTATCTGGGTTGACACTGTGTTGTAGTAGTAGGTGTATCTGGTGTGACACTGTGTTGTAGTAGTAGGTGTATCTGGTGTGACACTGTGTTGTAGTAAAAGGTGTATCTGGTGTGACACTGTGTTGTAGTAGTAGGTGCATCTGGTGTGACACTG
Organism: Coregonus clupeaformis; assembly: GCF_020615455.1. Classification (NCBI taxonomy): domain Eukaryota; kingdom Metazoa; phylum Chordata; class Actinopteri; order Salmoniformes; family Salmonidae; genus Coregonus; species Coregonus clupeaformis. The sequence continues at coordinate 6,969,794 of NC_059231.1, forward strand.
TGTTGTAGTAGTAGGTGCATCTGGTGTGACACTGTGTTGTAGTAGTAGGTGTATCTGGTGTGACACTGTGTTGTATTAGTAGGTGTATCTGGTGTGACACTGTGTTGTATTAGCAGGTGTATGTGGTGTGACACTGTGTCGTAGTAGTAGGTGTATCTGGTGTGATACTGTGTTGTAGTAGTATGTGTATCTGGTGTGACACTGTGCTGTAGTAGGAGGTGTATCTGGTGTGACACTGTGTTGTAGTAGTAGGTGTATCTGGTTTGACACTGAGTTGTAGCAGTTGGTGTATCTGGTGTGACACTGTGTTGTGTTAGCAGGTGTATGTGGTGTGACACTGTGTTGTAGTAGTAGGTGTATCTGGTGTGACACTGTGTTGTAGTAGTAGGTGTATCTGGTGTGACACTGTGTTGTAGTAGTATGTGTATCTGGTGTGACACTGTTTTGTAGTAGTAGGTGTATCTGGTGTGACACTGTGTTGTAGTAGTATGTGTATCTGGTGTGACACTGTGTTGTAGTAGTAGGTGTATCTAGTGTGACACTGTGTTGTATTAGCAGGTGTATGTGGTGTGACACTGTGTTGTAGTAGTAGGTGTATCTGGTGTGATAATGTGTTGTAGTAGAATGTGTATCTGGTGTATCACTGTGTTGTAGTAGTATGTGTATCTGATGTGACACTGTGTTGTAGTAGTAGGTGTATCTGGTGTGACACTGTGTTGTAGTAGTATGTGTATCTGGTGTGACACTGTTGTAGTAGTAGGTGTATCTGGTGTGACACTGTGTTGTAGTAGTATGTCTATCTGGTGTGACACTGTGTTGTAGTAGTAGGTGTATCTGGTGTGACACTGTGTTGTAGTAGTATGTTTATCTGGTGTGACACTGTGTTGTAGTTGTAGGTGTATCTGGTGTGACACTGTGTTGTAGTAGCATGTGCATCTGGTGTGACACTGTGTTGTAATAGTATGTGTATCTAGTGTGACACTGTGTTGTAGTAGTATGTGTATCTGGTGTGACACTGTGTTGTAGTAGTATGTGTATCTGGTGTGACACTGTGTTGTAGTAGTATGTCTATCTAGTGTGACACTGTGTTGTAGTAGTAGGTGAATCTGGTGTGACACTGTGTTGTATTAGTAGGTGTATCTGGTGTGACACTGTGTTGTAGTAGTGGGTGTATCTGGTGTGACACTGTGTTGTAGTAGGAGGTGTATCTGGTGTGACACTGTGTTGTAGTAGTAGGTTTATCTGGTGTGACACTGTGTTGTAGTAGTATGTGCATCTGGTGTGACACTGTGTTGTGTTAATAGGTGTATCTAGTGTGACACTGTGTTGTAGTAGTAGGTGAATCTGGTGTGACACTGTGTTGTATTAGTAGGTGTATCTGGTGTGACACTGTGTTGTAGTAGTGGGTGTATCTGGTGTGACACTGTGTTGTAGTAATAGGTGTATCTGGTGTGACAATGTGTTGTAGTAGTAGGTGTATCTGGTGTGACACTGTGTTGTAGTAGTAGGTGTATCTGGTGTGACACTGTGTTGTAGTAGTAGGTGTATCTGGTGTGACACTGTGTTGTATTAGTAGGTGTATCTGGTGTGACACTGTGTTGTATTAGTAGGTGTATCTGGTGTGACACTGATGTTGTAGTAGTAGGTGTATCTGGTTTGACACTGTGTTGTAGCAGTAGGTGTATCTGGTTTGACACTGTGTTGTAGCAGTAGGTGTATCTGGTTTGACTGGATTCATTACAGTGACACTGTGTTGTAGTAGTAGGTGTATCTGGTGTGACACTGTGTTGTATTAGTAGGTGTATCTGGTGTGACACTGTGTTGTAGTAGTAGGTGTATCTGGTTTGACACTGTGTTGTAGTAGTAGGTGTATCTGGTGTGACACTGTGTTGTAGTAGTAGGTGTATCTGGTTTGACACTGTGTTGTAGCAGTAGGTGTATCTGGTGTGACACTGTGTTGTATTAGCAGGTGTATGTGGTGTGACACTGTGTTGTAGTAGTAGGTGTATCTGGTGTTATACTGTGTTGTAGTAGTATGTGTATCTGGTGTATCACTGTGTTGTAGTAGTGTGTGTATCTGGTGTGACACTGTGTTGTAGTAGTAGGTGTATCTGGTGTGACACTGTGTTGTAGTAGTATGTGTATCTGGTGTGACACTGTGTTCTAGTAGTAGGTGTATCTGGTGTGACACTGTGTTGTAGTAGTATGTCTATCTGGTGTGACACTGTGTTGTAGTAGTATGTGTATCTGGTGTGACACTGTGTTTTAGTAGTATGTGTATCTGGTGTGACACTGTGTTGTAGTAGTAGGTGTATCTGGTTTGACACTGTGTTGTAGTAGTAGGTGTATCTGGTTTGACACTGTGTTGTAGTAGTAGGTGTATCTGGTGTGACACTGAGTTGTAGCAGTAGGTGTATCTGGTGTGACACTGTGTTGTATTAGCAGGTGTATGTGGTGTGACACTGTGTTGTATTAGTAGGTGTATCTGGTGTGACACTGTGTTGTAGTAGTAGGTGTATCTGGTGTGACACTGTGTTGTAGTAATAGGTGTATCTGGTGTGACACTGTGTTGTAGTAGTAGGTGTATCTGGGTTGACACTGTGTTGTAGTAGTAGGTGTATCTGGTGTGACACTGTGTTGTAGTAGTAGGTGTATCTGGTGTGACACTGTGTTGTAGTAAAAGGTGTATCTGGTGTGACACTGTGTTGTAGTAGTAGGTGCATCTGGTGTGACACTGTGTTGTAGTAGTAGGTGCATCTGGTGTGACACTGTGTTGTAGTAGTAGGTGTATCTGGTGTGACACTGTGTTGTATTAGTAGGTGTATCTGGTGTGACACTGTGTTGTATTAGCAGGTGTATGTGGTGTGACACTGTGTCGTAGTAGTAGGTGTATCTGGTGTGATACTGTGTTGTAGTAGTAGGTGTATCTGGTTTGACACTGAGTTGTAGCAGTTGGTGTATCTGGTGTGACACTGTGTTGTGTTAGCAGGTGTATGTGGTGTGACACTGTGTTGTAGTAGTAGGTGTATCTGGTGTGACACTGTGTTGTAGTAGTATGTGTATCTGGTGTGACACTGTGTTTGTAGTAGTAGGTGTATCTGGTTTGACACTGAGTTGTAGCAGTTGGTGTATCTGGTGTGACACTGTGTTGTGTTAGCAGGTGTATGTGGTGTGACACTGTGTTGTAGTAGTAGGTGTATCTGGTGTGACACTGTGTTGTAGTAGTAGGTGTATCTGGTGTGACACTGTGTTGTAGTAGTATGTGTATCTGGTGTGACACTGTTTTGTAGTAGTAGGTGTATCTGGTGTGACACTGTGTTGTAGTAGTATGTGTATCTGGTGTGACACTGTGTTGTAGTAGTAGGTGTATCTAGTGTGACACTGTGTTGTATTAGCAGGTGTATGTGGTGTGACACTGTGTTGTAGTAGTAGGTGTATCTGGTGTGATAATGTGTTGTAGTAGAATGTGTATCTGGTGTATCACTGTGTTGTAGTAGTATGTGTATCTGATGTGACACTGTGTTGTAGTAGTAGGTGTATCTGGTGTGACACTGTGTTGTAGTAGTATGTGTATCTGGTGTGACACTGTTGTAGTAGTAGGTGTATCTGGTGTGACACTGTGTTGTAGTAGTATGTCTATCTGGTGTGACACTGTGTTGTAGTAGTAGGTGTATCTGGTGTGACACTGTGTTGTAGTAGTATGTTTATCTGGTGTGACACTGTGTTGTAGTTGTAGGTGTATCTGGTGTGACACTGTGTTGTAGTAGCATGTGCATCTGGTGTGACACTGTGTTGTAATAGTATGTGTATCTAGTGTGACACTGTGTTGTAGTAGTATGTGTATCTGGTGTGACACTGTGTTGTAGTAGTATGTGTATCTGGTGTGACACTGTGTTGTAGTAGTATGTCTATCTAGTGTGACACTGTGTTGTAGTAGTAGGTGAATCTGGTGTGACACTGTGTTGTATTAGTAGGTGTATCTGGTGTGACACTGTGTTGTAGTAGTGGGTGTATCTGGTGTGACACTGTGTTGTAGTAGGAGGTGTATCTGGTGTGACACTGTGTTGTAGTAGTAGGTTTATCTGGTGTGACACTGTGTTGTAGTAGTATGTGCATCTGGTGTGACACTGTGTTGTGTTAATAGGTGTATCTAGTGTGACACTGTGTTGTAGTAGTAGGTGAATCTGGTGTGACACTGTGTTGTATTAGTAGGTGTATCTGGTGTGACACTGTGTTGTAGTAGTGGGTGTATCTGGTGTGACACTGTGTTGTAGTAATAGGTGTATCTGGTGTGACAATGTGTTGTAGTAGTAGGTGTATCTGGTGTGACACTGTGTTGTAGTAGTAGGTGTATCTGGTGTGACACTGTGTTGTAGTAGTAGGTGTATCTGGTGTGACACTGTGTTGTATTAGTAGGTGTATCTGGTGTGACACTGTGTTGTATTAGTAGGTGTATCTGGTGTGACACTGATGTTGTAGTAGTAGGTGTATCTGGTTTGACACTGTGTTGTAGCAGTAGGTGTATCTGGTTTGACACTGTGTTGTAGCAGTAGGTGTATCTGGTTTGACTGGATTCATTACAGTGACACTGTGTTGTAGTAGTAGGTGTATCTGGTGTGACACTGTGTTGTATTAGTAGGTGTATCTGGTGTGACACTGTGTTGTAGTAGTAGGTGTATCTGGTTTGACACTGTGTTGTAGTAGTAGGTGTATCTGGTGTGACACTGTGTTGTAGTAGTAGGTGTATCTGGTTTGACACTGTGTTGTAGCAGTAGGTGTATCTGGTGTGACACTGTGTTGTATTAGCAGGTGTATGTGGTGTGACACTGTGTTGTAGTAGTAGGTGTATCTGGTGTTATACTGTGTTGTAGTAGTATGTGTATCTGGTGTATCACTGTGTTGTAGTAGTGTGTGTATCTGGTGTGACACTGTGTTGTAGTAGTAGGTGTATCTGGTGTGACACTGTGTTGTAGTAGTATGTGTATCTGGTGTGACACTGTGTTCTAGTAGTAGGTGTATCTGGTGTGACACTGTGTTGTAGTAGTATGTCTATCTGGTGTGACACTGTGTTGTAGTAGTATGTGTATCTGGTGTGACACTGTGTTTTAGTAGTATGTGTATCTGGTGTGACACTGTGTTGTAGTAGTAGGTGTATCTGGTTTGACACTGTGTTGTAGTAGTAGGTGTATCTGGTTTGACACTGTGTTGTAGTAGTAGGTGTATCTGGTGTGACACTGAGTTGTAGCAGTAGGTGTATCTGGTGTGACACTGTGTTGTATTAGCAGGTGTATGTGGTGTGACACTGTGTTGTATTAGTAGGTGTATCTGGTGTGACACTGTGTTGTAGTAGTAGGTGTATCTGGTGTGACACTGTGTTGTAGTAATAGGTGTATCTGGTGTGACACTGTGTTGTAGTAGTAGGTGTATCTGGGTTGACACTGTGTTGTAGTAGTAGGTGTATCTGGTGTGACACTGTGTTGTAGTAGTAGGTGTATCTGGTGTGACACTGTGTTGTAGTAAAAGGTGTATCTGGTGTGACACTGTGTTGTAGTAGTAGGTGCATCTGGTGTGACACTGTGTTGTAGTAGTAGGTGCATCTGGTGTGACACTGTGTTGTAGTAGTAGGTGTATCTGGTGTGACACTGTGTTGTATTAGTAGGTGTATCTGGTGTGACACTGTGTTGTATTAGCAGGTGTATGTGGTGTGACACTGTGTCGTAGTAGTAGGTGTATCTGGTGTGATACTGTGTTGTAGTAGTAGGTGTATCTGGTTTGACACTGAGTTGTAGCAGTTGGTGTATCTGGTGTGACACTGTGTTGTGTTAGCAGGTGTATGTGGTGTGACACTGTGTTGTAGTAGTAGGTGTATCTGGTGTGACACTGTGTTGTAGTAGTATGTGTATCTGGTGTGACACTGTGTTGTAGTAGTAGGTGTATCTGGTTTGACACTGAGTTGTAGCAGTTGGTGTATCTGGTGTGACACTGTGTTGTGTTAGCAGGTGTATGTGGTGTGACACTGTGTTGTAGTAGTAGGTGTATCTGGTGTGACACTGTGTTGTAGTAGTAGGTGTATCTGGTGTGACACTGTGTTGTAGTAGTATGTGTATCTGGTGTGACACTGTTTTGTAGTAGTAGGTGTATCTGGTGTGACACTGTGTTGTAGTAGTAGGTGTATCTGGTTTGACACTGTGTTGTAGCAGTAGGTGTATCTGGTGTGACACTGTGTTGTATTAGCAGGTGTATGTGGTGTGACACTGTGTTGTAGTAGTAGGTGTATCTGGTGTTATACTGTGTTGTAGTAGTATGTGTATCTGGTGTATCACTGTGTTGTAGTAGTGTGTGTATCTGGTGTGACACTGTGTTGTAGTAGTAGGTGTATCTGGTGTGACACTGTGTTGTAGTAGTATGTGTATCTGGTGTGACACTGTGTTCTAGTAGTAGGTGTATCTGGTGTGACACTGTGTTGTAGTAGTATGTCTATCTGGTGTGACACTGTGTTGTAGTAGTATGTGTATCTGGTGTGACACTGTGTTTTAGTAGTATGTGTATCTGGTGTGACACTGTGTTGTAGTAGTAGGTGTATCTGGTTTGACACTGTGTTGTAGTAGTAGGTGTATCTGGTTTGACACTGTGTTGTAGTAGTAGGTGTATCTGGTGTGACACTGAGTTGTAGCAGTAGGTGTATCTGGTGTGACACTGTGTTGTATTAGCAGGTGTATGTGGTGTGACACTGTGTTGTATTAGTAGGTGTATCTGGTGTGACACTGTGTTGTAGTAGTAGGTGTATCTGGTGTGACACTGTGTTGTAGTAATAGGTGTATCTGGTGTGACACTGTGTTGTAGTAGTAGGTGTATCTGGGTTGACACTGTGTTGTAGTAGTAGGTGTATCTGGTGTGACACTGTGTTGTAGTAGTAGGTGTATCTGGTGTGACACTGTGTTGTAGTAAAAGGTGTATCTGGTGTGACACTGTGTTGTAGTAGTAGGTGCATCTGGTGTGACACTGTGTTGTAGTAGTAGGTGCATCTGGTGTGACACTGTGTTGTAGTAGTAGGTGTATCTGGTGTGACACTGTGTTGTATTAGTAGGTGTATCTGGTGTGACACTGTGTTGTATTAGCAGGTGTATGTGGTGTGACACTGTGTCGTAGTAGTAGGTGTATCTGGTGTGATACTGTGTTGTAGTAGTAGGTGTATCTGGTTTGACACTGAGTTGTAGCAGTTGGTGTATCTGGTGTGACACTGTGTTGTGTTAGCAGGTGTATGTGGTGTGACACTGTGTTGTAGTAGTAGGTGTATCTGGTGTGACACTGTGTTGTAGTAGTATGTATCTGGTGTGACACTGTGTTGTAGTAGTAGGTGTATCTGGTTTGACACTGAGTTGTAGCAGTTGGTGTATCTGGTGTGACACTGTGTTGTGTTAGCAGGTGTATGTGGTGTGACACTGTGTTGTAGTAGTAGGTGTATCTGGTGTGACACTGTGTTGTAGTAGTAGGTGTATCTGGTGTGACACTGTGTTGTAGTAGTATGTGTATCTGGTGTGACACTGTTTTGTAGTAGTAGGTGTATCTGGTGTGACACTGTGTTGTAGTAGTATGTGTATCTGGTGTGACACTGTGTTGTAGTAGTAGGTGTATCTAGTGTGACACTGTGTTGTATTAGCAGTGTATGTGGTGTGACACTGTGTTGTAGTAGTAGGTGTATCTGGTGTGATAATGTGTTGTAGTAGAATGTGTATCTGGTGTATCACTGTGTTGTAGTAGTATGTGTATCTGATGTGACACTGTGTTGTAGTAGTAGGTGTATCTGGTGTGACACTGTGTTGTAGTAGTATGTGTATCTGGTGTGACACTGTTGTAGTAGTAGGTGTATCTGGTGTGACACTGTGTTGTAGTAGTATGTCTATCTGGTGTGACACTGTGTTGTAGTAGTAGGTGTATCTGGTGTGACACTGTGTTGTAGTAGTATGTTTATCTGGTGTGACACTGTGTTGTAGTTGTAGGTGTATCTGGTGTGACACTGTGTTGTAGTAGCATGTGCATCTGGTGTGACACTGTGTTGTAATAGTATGTGTATCTAGTGTGACACTGTGTTGTAGTAGTATGTGTATCTGGTGTGACACTGTGTTGTAGTAGTATGTGTATCTGGTGTGACACTGTGTTGTAGTAGTATGTCTATCTAGTGTGACACTGTGTTGTAGTAGTAGGTGAATCTGGTGTGACACTGTGTTGTATTAGTAGGTGTATCTGGTGTGACACTGTGTTGTAGTAGTGGGTGTATCTGGTGTGACACTGTGTTGTAGTAGGAGGTGTATCTGGTGTGACACTGGGTTGTAGTAGTATGTGTATCTGGTGTGACACTGTGTTGTAGTAGTAGGTGTATCTGGTGTGACACTGTGTTGTAGTAGTAGGTTTATCTGGTGTGACACTGTGTTGTAGTAGTATGTGCATCTGGTGTGACACTGTGTTGTGTTAATAGGTGTATCTAGTGTGACACTGTGTTGTAGTAGTAGGTGAATCTGGTGTGACACTGTGTTGTATTAGTAGGTGTATCTGGTGTGACACTGTGTTGTAGTAGTGGGTGTATCTGGTGTGACACTGTGTTGTAGTAATAGGTGTATCTGGTGTGACAATGTGTTGTAGTAGTAGGTGTATCTGGTGTGACACTGTGTTGTAGTAGTAGGTGTATCTGGTGTGACACTGTGTTGTAGTAGTAGGTGTATCTGGTGTGACACTGTGTTGTATTAGTAGGTGTATCTGGTGTGACACTGTGTTGTATTAGTAGGTGTATCTGGTGTGACACTGATGTTGTAGTAGTAGGTGTATCTGGTTTGACACTGTGTTGTAGCAGTAGGTGTATCTGGTTTGACACTGTGTTGTAGCAGTAGGTGTATCTGGTTTGACTGGATTCATTACAGTGACACTGTGTTGTAGTAGTAGGTGTATCTGGTGTGACACTGTGTTGTATTAGTAGGTGTATCTGGTGTGACACTGTGTTGTAGTAGTAGGTGTATCTGGTTTGACACTGTGTTGTAGTAGTAGGTGTATCTGGTGTGACACTGTGTTGTAGTAGTAGGTGTATCTGGTTTGACACTGTGTTGTAGCAGTAGGTGTATCTGGTGTGACACTGTGTTGTATTAGCAGGTGTATGTGGTGTGACACTGTGTTGTAGTAGTAGGTGTATCTGGTGTTATACTGTGTTGTAGTAGTATGTGTATCTGGTGTATCACTGTGTTGTAGTAGTGTGTGTATCTGGTGTGACACTGTGTTGTAGTAGTAGGTGTATCTGGTGTGACACTGTGTTGTAGTAGTATGTGTATCTGGTGTGACACTGTGTTCTAGTAGTAGGTGTATCTGGTGTGACACTGTGTTGTAGTAGTATGTCTATCTGGTGTGACACTGTGTTGTAGTAGTATGTGTATCTGGTGTGACACTGTGTTGTAGTAGTATGTGTATCTGGTGTGACACTGTGTTTAGTAGTAGGTGTATCTGGTTTGACACTGTGTTGTAGTAGTAGGTGTATCTGGTTTGACACTGTGTTGTAGTAGTAGGTGTATCTGGTGTGACACTGAGTTGTAGCAGTAGGTGTATCTGGTGTGACACTGTGTTGTATTAGCAGGTGTATGTGGTGTGACACTGTGTTGTAGTAGTAGGTGTATCTGGTGTGACACTGTGTTGTAGTAGTAGGTGTATCTGGTGTGACACTGTGTTGTAGTAGTATGTGTATATGGTGTGACACTGTGTTGTAGTAGTAGGTGTATCTGGTGTGACACTGTGTTGTAGTAGTATGTGTATCTGGTGTGACACTGTTGTAGTAGTAGGTGTATCTAGTGTGACACTGTGTTGTAGTAGTAGGTGTATCTGGTGTGACACTGTGTTGTATTAGTAGGTGTATCTGGTGTGACACTGTGTTGTAGTAGTAGGTGTATCTGGTGTGACACTGTGTTGTAGTAATAGGTGTATCTGGTGTGACACTGTGTTGTAGTAGTAGGTGTATCTGGGATGACACTGTGTTGTAGTAGTAGGTGTATCTGGTGTGACACTGTGTTGTAGTAGTAGGTGTATCTGGTGTGACACTGTGTTGTAGTAAAAGGTGTATCTGGTGTGACACTGTGTTGTAGTAGTAGGTGCATCTGGTGTGACACTGTGTTGTAGTAGTAGGTGCATCTGGTGTGACACTGTGTTGTAGTAGTAGGTGTATCTGGTGTGACACTGTGTTGTATTAGTAGGTGTATCTGGTGTGACACTGTGTTGTATTAGCAGGTGTATGTGGTGTGACACTGTGTCGTAGTAGTAGGTGTATCTGGTGTGATACTGTGTTGTAGTAGTATGTGTATCTGGTGTGACACTGTGCTGTAGTAGGAGGTGTATCTGGTGTGACACTGTGTTGTAGTAGTAGGTGTATCTGGTTTGACACTGAGTTGTAGCAGTTGGTGTATCTGGTGTGACACTGTGTTGTGTTAGCAGGTGTATGTGGTGTGACACTGTGTTGTAGTAGTAGGTGTATCTGGTGTGACACTGTGTTGTAGTAGTATGTGTATCTGGTGTGACACTGTTTTGTAGTAGTAGGTGTATCTGGTGTGACACTGTGTTGTAGTTGTATGTGTATCTGGTGTGACACTGTGTTGTAGTAGTAGGTGTATCTAGTGTGACACTGTGTTGTATTAGCAGGTGTATGTGGTGTGACACTGTGTTGTAGTAGTAGGTGTATCTGGTGTGATAATGTGTTGTAGTAGAATGTGTATCTGGTGTATCACTGTGTTGTAGTAGTATGTGTATCTGATGTGACACTGTGTTGTAGTAGTAGGTGTATCTGGTGTGACACTGTGTTGTAGTAGTATGTGTATCTGGTGTGACACTGTTGTAGTAGTAGGTGTATCTGGTGTGACACTGTGTTGTAGTAGTATGTGTATCTGGTGTGACACTGTGTTGTAGTAGTAGGTGTATCTGGTGTGACACTGTGTTGTAGTAGTATTTGTATCTGGTGTGACACTGTGTTGTAGTTGTAGGTGTATCTGGTGTGACACTGTGTTGTAGTAGCATGTGCATCTGGTGTGACACTGTGTTGTAATAGTATGTGTATCTAGTGTGACACTGTGTTGTAGTAGTATGTGTATCTGGTGTGACACTGTGTTGTAGTAGTAGGTGTATCTGGTGTGACACTGTGTTGTAATAGTATGTGTATCTAGTGTGACACTGTGTTGTAGTAGTATGTGTATCTGGTGTGACACTGTGTTGTAGTAGTATGTGTATCTGGTGTGACACTGTGTTGTAGTAGTATGTCTATCTAGTGTGACACTGTGTTGTAGTAGTAGGTGAATCTGGTGTGACACTGTGTTGTATTAGTAGGTGTATCTGGTGTGACACTGTGTTGTAGTAGTGGGTGTATCTGGTGTGACACTGTGTTGTAGTAGGAGGTGTATCTGGTGTGACACTGTGTTGTAGTAGTAGGTTTATCTGGTGTGACACTGTGTTGTAGTAGTATGTGCATCTGGTGTGACACTGTGTTGTGTTAATAGGTGTATCTAGTGTGACACTGTGTTGTAGTAGTAGGTGAATCTGGTGTGACACTGTGTTGTATTAGTAGGTGTATCTGGTGTGACACTGTGTTGTAGTAGTGGGTGTATCTGGTGTGACACTGTGTTGTAGTAATAGGTGTATCTGGTGTGACAATGTGTTGTAGTAGTAGGTGTATCTGGTGTGACACTGTGTTGTAGTAGTAGGTGTATCTGGTGTGACACTGTGTTGTAGTAGTAGGTGTATCTGGTGTGACACTGTGTTGTATTAGTAGGTGTATCTGGTGTGACACTGTGTTGTATTAGTAGGTGTATCTGGTGTGACACTGATGTTGTAGTAGTAGGTGTATCTGGTTTGACACTGTGTTGTAGCAGTAGGTGTATCTGGTTTGACACTGTGTTGTAGCAGTAGGTGTATCTGGTTTGACTAGATTCATTACAGTGACACTGTGTTGTAGTAGTAGGTGTATCTGGTGTGACACTGTGTTGTATTAGTAGGTGTATCTGGTGTGACACTGTGTTGTAGTAGTAGGTGTATCTGGTTTGACACTGTGTTGTAGTAGTAGGTGTATCTGGTGTGACACTGTGTTGTAGTAGTAGGTGTATCTGGTTTGACACTGTGTTGTAGCAGTAGGTGTATCTGGTGTGACACTGTGTTGTATTAGCAGGTGTATGTGGTGTGACACTGTGTTGTAGTAGTAGGTGTATCTGGTGTTATACTGTGTTGTAGTAGTATGTGTATCTGGTGTATCACTGTGTTGTAGTAGTGTGTGTATCTGGTGTGACACTGTGTTGTAGTAGTAGGTGTATCTGGTGTGACACTGTGTTGTAGTAGTATGTGTATCTGGTGTGACACTGTGTTCTAGTAGTAGGTGTATCTGGTGTGACACTGTGTTGTAGTAGTATGTCTATCTGGTGTGACACTGTGTTGTAGTAGTATGTGTATCTGGTGTGACACTGTGTTTTAGTAGTATGTGTATCTGGTGTGACACTGTGTTGTAGTAGTAGGTGTATCTGGTTTGACACTGTGTTGTAGTAGTAGGTGTATCTGGTTTGACACTGTGTTGTAGTAGTAGGTGTATCTGGTGTGACACTGAGTTGTAGCAGTAGGTGTATCTGGTGTGACACTGTGTTGTATTAGCAGGTGTATGTGGTGTGACACTGTGTTGTATTAGTAGGTGTATCTGGTGTGACACTGTGTTGTAGTAGTAGGTGTATCTGGTGTGACACTGTGTTGTAGTAATAGGTGTATCTGGTGTGACACTGTGTTGTAGTAGTAGGTGTATCTGGGTTGACACTGTGTTGTAGTAGTAGGTGTATCTGGTGTGACACTGTGTTGTAGTAGTAGGTGTATCTGGTGTGACACTGTGTTGTAGTAAAAGGTGTATCTGGTGTGACACTGTGTTGTAGTAGTAGGTGCATCTGGTGTGACACTGTGTTGTAGTAGTAGGTGCATCTGGTGTGACACTGTGTTGTAGTAGTAGGTGTATCTGGTGTGACACTGTGTTGTATTAGTAGGTGTATCTGGTGTGACACTGTGTTGTATTAGCAGGTGTATGTGGTGTGACACTGTGTCGTAGTAGTAGGTGTATCTGGTGTGATACTGTGTTGTAGTAGTAGGTGTATCTGGTTTGACACTGAGTTGTAGCAGTTGGTGTATCTGGTGTGACACTGTGTTGTGTTAGCAGGTGTATGTGGTGTGACACTGTGTTGTAGTAGTAGGTGTATCTGGTGTGACACTGTGTTGTAGTAGTATGTGTATCTGGTGTGACACTGTGTTGTAGTAGTAGGTGTATCTGGTTTGACACTGAGTTGTAGCAGTTGGTGTATCTGGTGTGACACTGTGTTGTGTTAGCAGGTGTATGTGGTGTGACACTGTGTTGTAGTAGTAGGTGTATCTGGTGTGACACTGTGTTGTAGTAGTAGGTGTATCTGGTGTGACACTGTGTTGTAGTAGTATGTGTATCTGGTGTGACACTGTTTTGTAGTAGTAGGTGTATCTGGTGTGACACTGTGTTGTAGTAGTAGGTGTATCTGGTTTGACACTGTGTTGTAGCAGTAGGTGTATCTGGTGTGACACTGTGTTGTATTAGCAGGTGTATGTGGTGTGACACTGTGTTGTAGTAGTAGGTGTATCTGGTGTTATACTGTGTTGTAGTAGTATGTGTATCTGGTGTATCACTGTGTTGTAGTAGTGTGTGTATCTGGTGTGACACTGTGTTGTAGTAGTAGGTGTATCTGGTGTGACACTGTGTTGTAGTAGTATGTGTATCTGGTGTGACACTGTGTTCTAGTAGTAGGTGTATCTGGTGTGACACTGTGTTGTAGTAGTATGTCTATCTGGTGTGACACTGTGTTGTAGTAGTATGTGTATCTGGTGTGACACTGTGTTTTAGTAGTATGTGTATCTGGTGTGACACTCTGTTGTAGTAGTAGGTGTATCTGGTTTGACACTGTGTTGTAGTAGTAGGTGTATCTGGTTTGACACTGTGTTGTAGTAGTAGGTGTATCTGGTGTGACACTGAGTTGTAGCAGTAGGTGTATCTGGTGTGACACTGTGTTGTATTAGCAGGTGTATGTGGTGTGACACTGTGTTGTATTAGTAGGTGTATCTGGTGTGACACTGTGTTGTAGTAGTAGGTGTATCTGGTGTGACACTGTGTTGTAGTAATAGGTGTATCTGGTGTGACACTGTGTTGTAGTAGTAGGTGTATCTGGGTTGACACTGTGTTGTAGTAGTAGGTGTATCTGGTGTGACACTGTGTTGTAGTAGTAGGTGTATCTGGTGTGACACTGTGTTGTAGTAAAAGGTGTATCTGGTGTGACACTGTGTTGTAGTAGTAGGTGCATCTGGTGTGACACTGTGTTGTAGTAGTAGGTGCATCTGGTGTGACACTGTGTTGTAGTAGTAGGTGTATCTGGTGTGACACTGTGTTGTATTAGTAGGTGTATCTGGTGTGACACTGTGTTGTATTAGCAGGTGTATGTGGTGTGACACTGTGTCGTAGTAGTAGGTGTATCTGGTGTGATACTGTGTTGTAGTAGTAGGTGTATCTGGTTTGACACTGAGTTGTAGCAGTTGGTGTATCTGGTGTGACACTGTGTTGTGTTAGCAGGTGTATGTGGTGTGACACTGTGTTGTAGTAGTAGGTGTATCTGGTGTGACACTGTGTTGTAGTAGTATGTGTATCTGGTGTGACACTGTGTTGTAGTAGTAGGTGTATCTGGTTTGACACTGAGTTGTAGCAGTTGGTGTATCTGGTGTGACACTGTGTTGTGTTAGCAGGTGTATGTGGTGTGACACTGTGTTGTAGTAGTAGGTGTATCTGGTGTGACACTGTGTTGTAGTAGTAGGTGTATCTGGTGTGACACTGTGTTGTAGTAGTATGTGTATCTGGTGTGACACTGTTTTGTAGTAGTAGGTGTATCTGGTGTGACACTGTGTTGTAGTAGTATGTGTATCTGGTGTGACACTGTGTTGTAGTAGTAGGTGTATCTAGTGTGACACTGTGTTGTATTAGCAGGTGTATGTGGTGTGACACTGTGTTGTAGTAGTAGGTGTATCTGGTGTGATAATGTGTTGTAGTAGAATGTGTATCTGGTGTATCACTGTGTTGTAGTAGTATGTGTATCTGATGTGACACTGTGTTGTAGTAGTAGGTGTATCTGGTGTGACACTGTGTTGTAGTAGTATGTGTATCTGGTGTGACACTGTTGTAGTAGTAGGTGTATCTGGTGTGACACTGTGTTGTAGTAGTATGTCTATCTGGTGTGACACTGTGTTGTAGTAGTAGGTGTATCTGGTGTGACACTGTGTTGTAGTAGTATGTTTATCTGGTGTGACACTGTGTTGTAGTTGTAGGTGTATCTGGTGTGACACTGTGTTGTAGTAGCATGTGCATCTGGTGTGACACTGTGTTGTAATAGTATGTGTATCTAGTGTGACACTGTGTTGTAGTAGTATGTGTATCTGGTGTGACACTGTGTTGTAGTAGTATGTGTATCTGGTGTGACACTGTGTTGTAGTAGTATGTCTATCTAGTGTGACACTGTGTTGTAGTAGTAGGTGAATCTGGTGTGACACTGTGTTGTATTAGTAGGTGTATCTGGTGTGACACTGTGTTGTAGTAGTGGGTGTATCTGGTGTGACACTGTGTTGTAGTAGGAGGTGTATCTGGTGTGACACTGGGTTGTAGTAGTATGTGTATCTGGTGTGACACTGTGTTGTAGTAGTAGGTGTATCTGGTGTGACACTGTGTTGTAGTAGTAGGTTTATCTGGTGTGACACTGTGTTGTAGTAGTATGTGCATCTGGTGTGACACTGTGTTGTGTTAATAGGTGTATCTAGTGTGACACTGTGTTGTAGTAGTAGGTGAATCTGGTGTGACACTGTGTTGTATTAGTAGGTGTATCTGGTGTGACACTGTGTTGTAGTAGTGGGTGTATCTGGTGTGACACTGTGTTGTAGTAATAGGTGTATCTGGTGTGACAATGTGTTGTAGTAGTAGGTGTATCTGGTGTGACACTGTGTTGTAGTAGTAGGTGTATCTGGTGTGACACTGTGTTGTAGTAGTAGGTGTATCTGGTGTGACACTGTGTTGTATTAGTAGGTGTATCTGGTGTGACACTGTGTTGTATTAGTAGGTGTATCTGGTGTGACACTGATGTTGTAGTAGTAGGTGTATCTGGTTTGACACTGTGTTGTAGCAGTAGGTGTATCTGGTTTGACACTGTGTTGTAGCAGTAGGTGTATCTGGTTTGACTGGATTCATTACAGTGACACTGTGTTGTAGTAGTAGGTGTATCTGGTGTGACACTGTGTTGTATTAGTAGGTGTATCTGGTGTGACACTGTGTTGTAGTAGTAGGTGTATCTGGTTTGACACTGTGTTGTAGTAGTAGGTGTATCTGGTGTGACACTGTGTTGTAGTAGTAGGTGTATCTGGTTTGACACTGTGTTGTAGCAGTAGGTGTATCTGGTGTGACACTGTGTTGTATTAGCAGGTGTATGTGGTGTGACACTGTGTTGTAGTAGTAGGTGTATCTGGTGTTATACTGTGTTGTAGTAGTATGTGTATCTGGTGTATCACTGTGTTGTAGTAGTGTGTGTATCTGGTGTGACACTGTGTTGTAGTAGTAGGTGTATCTGGTGTGACACTGTGTTGTAGTAGTATGTGTATCTGGTGTGACACTGTGTTCTAGTAGTAGGTGTATCTGGTGTGACACTGTGTTGTAGTAGTATGTCTATCTGGTGTGACACTGTGTTGTAGTAGTATGTGTATCTGGTGTGACACTGTGTTGTAGTAGTATGTGTATCTGGTGTGACACTGTGTTGTAGTAGTAGGTGTATCTGGTTTGACACTGTGTTGTAGTAGTAGGTGTATCTGGTTTGACACTGTGTTGTAGTAGTAGGTGTATCTGGTGTGACACTGAGTTGTAGCAGTAGGTGTATCTGGTGTGACACTGTGTTGTATTAGCAGGTGTATGTGGTGTGACACTGTGTTGTAGTAGTAGGTGTATCTGGTGTGACACTGTGTTGTAGTAGTAGGTGTATCTGGTGTGACACTGTTTTGTAGTAGTATGTGTATATGGTGTGACACTGTGTTGTAGTAGTAGGTGTATCTGGTGTGACACTGTGTTGTAGTAGTATGTGTATCTGGTGTGACACTGTTGTAGTAGTAGGTGTATCTAGTGTGACACTGTGTTGTAGTAGTAGGTGTATCTGGTGTGACACTGTGTTGTATTAGTAGGTGTATCTGGTGTGACACTGTGTTGTAGTAGTAGGTGTATCTGGTGTGACACTGTGTTGTAGTAATAGGTGTATCTGGTGTGACACTGTGTTGTAGTAGTAGGTGTATCTGGGATGACACTGTGTTGTAGTAGTAGGTGTATCTGGTGTGACACTGTGTTGTAGTAGTAGGTGTATCTGGTGTGACACTGTGTTGTAGTAAAAGGTGTATCTGGTGTGACACTGTGTTGTAGTAGTAGGTGCATCTGGTGTGACACTGTGTTGTAGTAGTAGGTGCATCTGGTGTGACACTGTGTTGTAGTAGTAGGTGTATCTGGTGTGACACTGTGTTGTATTAGTAGGTGTATCTGGTGTGACACTGTGTTGTATTAGCAGGTGTATGTGGTGTGACACTGTGTCGTAGTAGTAGGTGTATCTGGTGTGATACTGTGTTGTAGTAGTATGTGTATCTGGTGTGACACTGTGCTGTAGTAGGAGGTGTATCTGGTGTGACACTGTGTTGTAGTAGTAGGTGTATCTGGTTTGACACTGAGTTGTAGCAGTTGGTGTATCTGGTGTGACACTGTGTTGTGTTAGCAGGTGTATGTGGTGTGACACTGTGTTGTAGTAGTAGGTGTATCTGGTGTGACACTGTGTTGTAGTAGTATGTGTATCTGGTGTGACACTGTTTTGTAGTAGTAGGTGTATCTGGTGTGACACTGTGTTGTAGTTGTATGTGTATCTGGTGTGACACTGTGTTGTAGTAGTAGGTGTATCTAGTGTGACACTGTGTTGTATTAGCAGGTGTATGTGGTGTGACATTGTGTTGTAGTAGTAGGTGTATCTGGTGTGATAATGTGTTGTAGTAGTGGGTGTATCTGGTGTGACACTGTGTTGTAGTAGGAGGTGTATCTGGTGTGACACTGGGTTGTAGTAGTATGTGTATCTGGTGTGACACTGTGTTGTAGTAGTAGGTGTATCTGGTGTGACACTGTGTTGTAGTAGTAGGTTTATCTGGTGTGACACTGTGTTGTAGTAGTATGTGCATCTGGTGTGACACTGTGTTGTGTTAATAGGTGTATCTAGTGTGACACTGTGTTGTAGTAGTAGGTGAATCTGGTGTGACACTGTGTTGTATTAGTAGGTGTATCTGGTGTGACACTGTGTTGTAGTAGTGGGTGTATCTGGTGTGACACTGTGTTGTAGTAATAGGTGTATCTGGTGTGACAATGTGTTGTAGTAGTAGGTGTATCTGGTGTGACACTGTGTTGTAGTAGTAGGTGTATCTGGTGTGACACTGTGTTGTAGTAGTAGGTGTATCTGGTGTGACACTGTGTTGTATTAGTAGGTGTATCTGGTGTGACACTGTGTTGTATTAGTAGGTGTATCTGGTGTGACACTGATGTTGTAGTAGTAGGTGTATCTGGTTTGACACTGTGTTGTAGCAGTAGGTGTATCTGGTTTGACACTGTGTTGTAGCAGTAGGTGTATCTGGTTTGACTGGATTCATTACAGTGACACTGTGTTGTAGTAGTAGGTGTATCTGGTGTGACACTGTGTTGTATTAGTAGGTGTATCTGGTGTGACACTGTGTTGTAGTAGTAGGTGTATCTGGTTTGACACTGTGTTGTAGTAGTAGGTGTATCTGGTGTGACACTGTGTTGTAGTAGTAGGTGTATCTGGTTTGACACTGTGTTGTAGCAGTAGGTGTATCTGGTGTGACACTGTGTTGTATTAGCAGGTGTATGTGGTGTGACACTGTGTTGTAGTAGTAGGTGTATCTGGTGTTATACTGTGTTGTAGTAGTATGTGTATCTGGTGTATCACTGTGTTGTAGTAGTGTGTGTATCTGGTGTGACACTGTGTTGTAGTAGTAGGTGTATCTGGTGTGACACTGTGTTGTAGTAGTATGTGTATCTGGTGTGACACTGTGTTCTAGTAGTAGGTGTATCTGGTGTGACACTGTGTTGTAGTAGTATGTCTATCTGGTGTGACACTGTGTTGTAGTAGTATGTGTATCTGGTGTGACACTGTGTTGTAGTAGTATGTGTATCTGGTGTGACACTGTGTTGTAGTAGTAGGTGTATCTGGTTTGACACTGTGTTGTAGTAGTAGGTGTATCTGGTTTGACACTGTGTTGTAGTAGTAGGTGTATCTGGTGTGACACTGAGTTGTAGCAGTAGGTGTATCTGGTGTGACACTGTGTTGTATTAGCAGGTGTATGTGGTGTGACACTGTGTTGTAGTAGTAGGTGTATCTGGTGTGACACTGTGTTGTAGTAGTAGGTGTATCTGGTGTGACACTGTTTTGTAGTAGTATGTGTATATGGTGTGACACTGTGTTGTAGTAGTAGGTGTATCTGGTGTGACACTGTGTTGTAGTAGTATGTGTATCTGGTGTGACACTGTTGTAGTAGTAGGTGTATCTAGTGTGACACTGTGTTGTAGTAGTAGGTGTATCTGGTGTGACACTGTGTTGTATTAGTAGGTGTATCTGGTGTGACACTGTGTTGTAGTAGTAGGTGTATCTGGTGTGACACTGTGTTGTAGTAATAGGTGTATCTGGTGTGACACTGTGTTGTAGTAGTAGGTGTATCTGGGATGACACTGTGTTGTAGTAGTAGGTGTATCTGGTGTGACACTGTGTTGTAGTAGTAGGTGTATCTGGTGTGACACTGTGTTGTAGTAAAAGGTGTATCTGGTGTGACACTGTGTTGTAGTAGTAGGTGCATCTGGTGTGACACTGTGTTGTAGTAGTAGGTGCATCTGGTGTGACACTGTGTTGTAGTAGTAGGTGTATCTGGTGTGACACTGTGTTGTATTAGTAGGTGTATCTGGTGTGACACTGTGTTGTATTAGCAGGTGTATGTGGTGTGACACTGTGTCGTAGTAGTAGGTGTATCTGGTGTGATACTGTGTTGTAGTAGTATGTGTATCTGGTGTGACACTGTGCTGTAGTAGGAGGTGTATCTGGTGTGACACTGTGTTGTAGTAGTAGGTGTATCTGGTTTGACACTGAGTTGTAGCAGTTGGTGTATCTGGTGTGACACTGTGTTGTGTTAGCAGGTGTATGTGGTGTGACACTGTGTTGTAGTAGTAGGTGTATCTGGTGTGACACTGTGTTGTAGTAGTATGTGTATCTGGTGTGACACTGTTTTGTAGTAGTAGGTGTATCTGGTGTGACACTGTGTTGTAGTTGTATGTGTATCTGGTGTGACACTGTGTTGTAGTAGTAGGTGTATCTAGTGTGACACTGTGTTGTATTAGCAGGTGTATGTGGTGTGACACTGTGTTGTAGTAGTAGGTGTATCTGGTGTGATAATGTGTTGTAGTAGAATGTGTATCTGGTGTATCACTGTGTTGTAGTAGTATGTGTATCTGATGTGACACTGTGTTGTAGTAGTAGGTGTATCTGGTGTGACACTGTGTTGTAGTAGTATGTGTATCTGGTGTGACACTGTTGTAGTAGTAGGTGTATCTGGTGTGACACTGTGTTGTAGTAGTATGTGTATCTGGTGTGACACTGTGTTGTAGTAGTAGGTGTATCTGGTGTGACACTGTGTTGTAGTAGTATTTGTATCTGGTGTGACACTGTGTTGTAGTTGTAGGTGTATCTGGTGTGACACTGTGTTGTAGTAGCATGTGCATCTGGTGTGACACTGTGTTGTAATAGTATGTGTATCTAGTGTGACACTGTGTTGTAGTAGTATGTGTATCTGGTGTGACACTGTGTTGTAGTAGTAGGTGTATCTGGTGTGACACTGTGTTGTAGTAGTATGTCTATCTGGTGTGACACTGTGTTGTAGTAGTATGTGTATGTGGTGTGACACTGTGTTGTAGTAGGAGGTGTATCTGGTGTGACACTGGGTTGTAGTAGTATGTGTATCTGGTGTGACACTGTGTTGTAGTAGTAGGTGCATCTGGTGTGACACTGTGTTGTAGTAGTAGGTGTATCTGGTGTGACTG
The DNA here is from genome assembly GCF_020615455.1 of Coregonus clupeaformis. Taxonomy (NCBI): domain Eukaryota; kingdom Metazoa; phylum Chordata; class Actinopteri; order Salmoniformes; family Salmonidae; genus Coregonus; species Coregonus clupeaformis. Next base: position 6,990,999 of record NC_059231.1, read on the forward strand.
GATTCATTACAGTGACACTGTGTTGTAGTAGTAGGTGTATCTGGTGTGACACTGTGTTGTAGTAGTATGTGTATCTGGTGTGACACTGTGTTGTATTAGTAGGTGTATCTGGTGTGACACTGTGTTGTATTAGTAGGTGTATCTGGTGTGACACTGTGTTGTAGTAATAGGTGTATCTGGTGTGACACTGTGTTGTATTAGCAGGTGTATGTGGTGTGACACTGTGTCGTAGTAGTAGGTGTATCTGGTGTGATACTGTGTTGTAGTAGTATGTGTATCTGGTGTGACACTGTGTTGTAATAGTATGTGTATCTAGTGTGACACTGTGTTGTAGTAGTATGTGTATCTGGTGTGACACTGTGTTGTAGTAGTAGGTGTATCTGGTGTGACACTGTGTTGTAGTAGTAGGTGTATCTGGTTTGACACTGAGTTGTAGCAGTTGGTGTATCTGGTGTGACACTGTGTTGTAGTAGTAGGTGTATCTGGTGTGACACTGTTTTGTAGTAGTAGGTGTATCTGGTGTGACACTGTGTTGTAGTAGTATGTGTATCTGGTGTGACACTGTGTTGTAGTAGTAGGTGTATCTAGTGTGACACTGTGTTGTATTAGCAGGTGTATGTGGTGTGACACTGTGTTGTATTAGTAGGTGTATCTGGTGTGACACTGTGTTGTAGTAATAGGTGTATCTGGTGTGACACTGTGTTGTATTAGCAGGTGTATGTGGTGTGACACTGTGTCGTAGTAGTAGGTGTATCTGGTGTGATACTGTGTTGTAGTAGTATGTGTATCTGGTGTGACACTGTGTTGTAATAGTATGTGTATCTAGTGTGACACTGTGTTGTAGTAGTATGTGTATCTGGTGTGACACTGTGTTGTAGTAGTAGGTGTATCTGGTGTGACACTGTGTTGTAGTAGTAGGTGTATCTGGTTTGACACTGAGTTGTAGCAGTTGGTGTATCTGGTGTGACACTGTGTTGTAGTAGTAGGTGTATCTGGTGTGACACTGTTTTGTAGTAGTAGGTGTATCTGGTGTGACACTGTGTTGTAGTAGTATGTGTATCTGGTGTGACACTGTGTTGTAGTAGTAGGTGTATCTAGTGTGACACTGTGTTGTATTAGCAGGTGTATGTGGTGTGACACTGTGTTGTAGTAGTAGGTGTATCTGGTGTGATAATGTGTTGTAGTAGAATGTGTATCTGGTGTATCACTGTGTTGTAGTAGTATGTGTATCTGATGTGACACTGTGTTGTAGTATTAGGTGTATCTGGTGTGACACTGTGTTGTAGTAGTATGTGTATCTGGTGTGACACTGTTGTAGTAGTAGGTGTATCTGGTGTGACACTGTGTTGTAGTAGTATGTGTATCTGGTGTGACACTGTTGTAGTAGTAGGTGTATCTGGTGTGACACTGTGTTGTAGTAGTAGGTGCATCTGGTGTGACACTGTGTTGTAGTAGTAGGTGTATCTGGTGTGACTGGATTCATTACAGTGACACTGTGTTGTAGTAGTAGGTGTATCTGGTGTGACACTGTGTTGTAGTAGTAGGTGTATCTGGTGTGACACTGTGTTGTATTAGTAGGTGTATCTGGTGTGACACTGTGTTGTATTAGTAGGTGTATCTGGTGTGACACTGTGTTGTAGTAATAGGTGTATCTGGTGTGACACTGTGTTGTATTAGCAGGTGTATGTGGTGTGACACTGTGTCGTAGTAGTAGGTGTATCTGGTGTGATACTGTGTTGTAGTAGTATGTGTATCTGGTGTGACACTGTGTTGTAGTAGTAGGTGTATCTGGTGTGACACTGTGTTGTAGTAGTATGTGTATCTGGTGTGACACTGTGTTGTAGGTGTATCTGGTGTGACACTGTGTTGTAGTAGTATGTGTATCTGGTGTGACACTGTGTTGTAGTAGTATGTATATCTGGTGTGACACTGTGTTGTAGTAGTATGTGTATCTGGTGTGACACTGTGCTGTAGTAGTATGTGTATCTGGTGTGACACTGTGTTGTAGTAGTATGTGTATCTGGTGTGACACTGTGTTGTAATAGGTGTATCAGGTGTGACACTGTGTTGTAGTAGTATGTGTATCTGGTGTGACACTGTGTTGTAGTAGTATGCGTATCTGGTGTGACACTGTGTTGTAGTAGTAGGTGTATCTGGTGTGACACTGTGTTGTAGTAGTAGGTGTATCTGGTGTGACACTGTGTTGTAGTAGTAGGTGTATCTGGTGTGACACTGTGTTGTAGTAGTAGGTGTATCTGGTGTGACACTGTGTTGTAGTAGTAGGTGTATCTGGTGTGACACTGTGTTGTAGTAGTAGGTGTATCTGGTGTGACACTGTGTTGTAGTAGTGGGTGTATCTGGTGTGACACTGTGTTGTAGTAGTAGGTGTATCTGGTGTGACACTGTGTTGTAGTAGTAGGTGTATCTGGTGTGACACTGTGTTGTAGTAGTAGGTGTATCTGGTGTGACACTGTGTTGTAGTAGTATGTGTATCTGGTGTGACACTGGGTTGCAGTGGCGGCTCCTGAAAAAAATTCTCAGGAGGGGCAATTTTTCTGATGATTTAGGTGACCTACACACATTTTAAAAAAGATATGTCCAGCAACAACATGAAGACAGGGGCAGCATATAAGTCAATACCAGAAGCATTTATTGACTGATCTGGGGAGATGGATTCCAGTTTCTGTGACAGATTATAAATAATCTCTGATGCCTTTGTTATATTAGCTTTTGGTTGAATGTACTGTCGTAGTAAATATATAATGTTATAGCTTGGTCTGACTAAAATCTTGTGCAAGACCCATTTTGTGTTGGGCGTTTGTTTTCAATCAATGCTGTTCCTATCCTATAACAATGGACAAAAGAGTCCTATCTTGTCAGCCTTGTCAGCAGGTGGCCAAGGACAACACCCACGCCATAGGTCTCTCAGTTCTTCCAACTCACGAGTTCTTGCTCTGAGGACACACACACACACACACACACACACACACACACACACACACATCATCATCACTGATAACACACACACACACACACATCATCACTGTTAAACACACACACACACACACACAAAAATCCCCTCTCTTTAGGCTGAACATTTGAAGACAGAGAACCCGACTCAGAGCCAATGCAACAGTGGAGGGGACCTCGCCCAACTCATCAGGACCAATCAGAAGATCAGAACTACTAGATTCAACCTACATCATTTATTGTATAAAATGTCTGCACACAATGTTTTCGGGGCTCTCTTCAGATAGCTCCCTAAGAGTTTGACGAACGAGTCCGTGCACGCGATTCCAGATATCTTTACCTCTGAATAAACTGCCTTTATTATACCATATCCACCCTGTCCAAAGTCTCTACTTGGTCTCAGTTCACCAGTAAACTTGTGATTATCAACAGTACACAACGGTAACAAACAATTGGGGGAACTCACGGGGCAGATAGTAAGGTCGCAGTGACACAGAAAGCAGTTCAATGTCGGGGGTACAGAGTCGCTCTCTTACCAGGATCGATTTTCCCTGTGACTGTCAGATCGCGGTCCGCTCTGACCAGGGTGAAGCCGGCCGGCTCCACTTCTCTGTCCGGGACTCTGTCATCCAGCCAAGTCTCCCAGCTGTATTGGATTCCGCTGCCAGCAGCGTTTTCATTATTTAGTCCGTTCGTAGCGGTTATGTACACGATCAACAAGATCAGTCCAAAACCCACCACTGGAAATCCATGGTTGGCAGAATGTTTGTAAACTAAGTGTACAAATTAAAAACATAAAATAACGCCACTAAGTGTACAAATTAAAAACATAAGATAACGCCACACTGCAGGTCGCAACAGAGACGCTGCTAGCCGCTATTTTCTTAGTTACGTTCATGGTTACGTCACGTATGACGAAAGCGCGTAAGTGCAAGCCCACAGACACCCATAGAGATTGTATTGAAAGCTTTGAAATTTGAAAAAAATAGATTTTACATGGGAGTCTATGACAGACTTCTGGGCGATTTTCAACATGACTGAAATCGCCCCAAAAACGGGCGGGGCCATTTGAAGCACGACTTTAGCCTGATTTGACATTTAGTGGCAGTCAGATCAGATTAGAACACTGATAACTACTGTTGCCGTGATATAATTGATTAGAAAAAAAATCCCTTCCTTTTCCCGTTTGGCAGTGCGTCGCCCATATCGCCCTATTGAACACACCGCCCCTGCTGGGTTGTAGTAGTAGGTGTATCTGGTGTGACACTGTGTTGTAGTAGTAGGTGTATCTGGTGTGACACTGTGTTGTAGTAGTATGTGTATCTGGTGTGACACTGGGTTGTAGTAGTAGGTGTATCTGGTGTGACACTAGGTTGTAGTAGTAGGTGTATCTGGTGTGACACTGTGTTGTAGTAGTAGGTGTATCTGGTGTGACACTGTGTTGTAGTAATAGGTGTATCCGGTGTGACACTGTGTTGTAGTAGTAGGTGTATCTGGTGTGACACTGTGTTGTAGTAATAGGTGTATCTGGTGTGACAATGTGTTGCAGTAGTATGTGTATCTGGTGTGACACTGTGTTGTAGTAGTATGTGTATCTGGTGTGACACTGTGTTGTATTAGTATGTGTGTCTGGTGTGACACTGTGTTGTAGTAGTAGGTGTATCTGGTGTGACACTGTGTTGTAGTAGTAGGTGTATCTGGTGTGACACTGTGTTGTAGTAATAGGTGTATCCGGTGTGACACTGTGTTGTAGTAGTAGGTGTATCTGGTGTGACACTGTGTTGTATTAGTAGGTGTATCTGGTGTGACACTGTGTTGTAGTAGTAGGTGTATCTGGTGTGACACTGTGTTGTATTAGTATGTGTATCTGGTGTGACACTGTGTTGTAGTAGTAGGTGTATCTGGTGTGACACTGTGTTGTAGTAGTAGGTGTATCTGGTGTGACACTGTGTTGTAGTAGTATGTGTATCTGGTGTGACACTGTGTTGTAGTAGTAGGTGTATCTGGTGTGACACTGTGTTGTAGTAGTATGTGTATCTGGTGTGACACTGGGTTGTAGTAGTAGGTGTATCTGGTGTGACACTGTGTTGTAGTAGTAGGTGTATCTGGTGTGACACTGTGTTGTAGTAGTATGTGTATCTGGTGTGACACTGGGTTGTAGTAGTATGTGTATCTGGTGTGACACTGTGTTGTAGTAGTAGGTGTATCTGGTGTGACACTGTGTTGTAGTAATAGGTGTATCTGGTGTGACAATGTGTTGCAGTAGTATGTGTATCTGGTGTGACACTGTGTTGTAGTAGTATGTGTATCTGGTGTGACACTGTGTTGTATTAGTATGTGTATTTGGTGTGACACTGTGTTGTAGTAGTAGGTGTATCTGGTGTGACACTGTGTTGTAGTAGTAGGTGTATCTGGTGTGACACTGTGTGACACTGTGTTGTAGTAGTAGGTGTATCTGGTGTGACACTGTGTTGTAGTAGTATGTGTATCTGGTGTGACACTGGGTTGTAGTAGTAGGTGTATCTGGTGTGACACTGGGTTGTAGTAGTAGGTGTATCTGGTGTGACACTGTGTTGTAGTAGTAGGTGTATCTGGTGTGACACTGTGTTGTAGTAGTAGGTGTATCTGGTGTGACACTGTGTTGTAGTATTAGGTGTATCTGGTGTGACACTGTGTTGTAGTAGTATGTGTATCTGGTGTGACACTGTGTTGTAGTAGTAGGTGTATCTGGTGTGACACTGTGTTGTAGTAGTATGTGTATCTGGTGTGACACTGGGTTGTAGTAGTAGGTGTATCTGGTGTGACACTGTGTTGTAGTAGTAGGTGTATCTGGTGTGACACTGTGTTGTAGTAGTATGTGTATCTGGTGTGACACTGGGTTGTAGTAGTAGGTGTATCTGGTGTGACACTGGGTTGTAGTAGTAGGTGTATCTGGTGTGACACTGTGTTGTAGTAGTAGGTGTATCTGGTGTGACACTGTGTTGTAGTAATAGGTGTATCCGGTGTGACACTGTGTTGTAGTAGTAGGTGTATCTGGTGTGACACTGTGTTGTAGTAATAGGTGTATCTGGTGTGACAATGTGTTGCAGTAGTATGTGTATCTGGTGTGACACTGTGTTGTAGTAGTATGTGTATCTGGTGTGACACTGTGTTGTATTAGTATGTGTATCTGGTGTGACACTGTGTTGTAGTAGTAGGTGTATCTGGTTTGACACTGTGTTGTAGTAGTAGGTGTATCTGGTGTGACACTGTGTTGTAGTAGTAGGTGTATCTGGTGTGACACTGTGTTGTATTAGTAGGTGTATCTGGTGTGACAATGTGTTGTAGTAGTAGGTGTATCTGGTGTGACACTGTGTTGTATTAGTATGTGTATCTGGTGTGACACTGTGTTGTAGTAGTATGTGTATCTGGTGTGACACTGTGTTGTAGTAGTAGGTGTATCTGGTGTGACACTGTGTTGTAGTAGTATGTGTATCTGGTGTGACACTGGGTTGTAGTAGTAGGTGTATCTGGTGTGACACTGTGTTGTAGTAGTAGGTGTATCTGGTGTGACACTGTGTTGTAGTAGTATGTGTATCTGGTGTGACACTGGGTTGTAGTAGTAGGTGTATCTGGTGTGACACTGTGTTGTAGTAGTATGTGTATCTGGTGTGACACTGGGTTGTAGTAGTAGGTGTATCTGGTGTGACACTGTGTTGTAGTAGTAGGTGTATCTGGTGTGACACTGTGTTGTAGTAATAGGTGTATCTGGTGTGACACTGGGTTGCAGTAGTATGTGTATCTGGTGTGACACTGTGTTGTAGTAGTAGGTGTATCTGGTGTGACGCTGTGTTGTAGTAGTAGGTGTATCTGGTGTGACACTGTGTTGTAGTAGTATGTGTATCTGGTGTGACACTGGGTTGTAGTAGTAGGTGTATCTGGTGTGACACTGGGTTGTAGTAGTAGGTGTATCTGGTGTGACACTGTGTTGTAGTAGTAGGTGTATCTGGTGTGACACTGTGTTGTAGTAGTAGGTGTATCTGGTGTGACACTGTGTTGTAGTATTAGGTGTATCTGGTGTGACACTGTGTTGTAGTAGTATGTGTATCTGGTGTGACACTGTGTTGTAGTAGTAGGTGTATCTGGTGTGACACTGTGTTGTAGTAGTATGTGTATCTGGTGTGACACTGGGTTGTAGTAGTAGGTGTATCTGGTGTGACACTGTGTTGTAGTAGTAGGTGTATCTGGTGTGACACTGTGTTGTAGTAGTATGTGTATCTGGTGTGACACTGGGTTGTAGTAGTAGGTGTATCTGGTGTGACACTGGGTTGTAGTAGTAGGTGTATCTGGTGTGACACTGTGTTGTAGTAGTAGGTGTATCTGGTGTGACACTGTGTTGTAGTAATAGGTGTATCCGGTGTGACACTGTGTTGTAGTAGTAGGTGTATCTGGTGTGACACTGTGTTGTAGTAATAGGTGTATCTGGTGTGACAATGTGTTGCAGTAGTATGTGTATCTGGTGTGACACTGTGTTGTAGTAGTATGTGTATCTGGTGTGACACTGTGTTGTATTAGTATGTGTATCTGGTGTGACACTGTGTTGTAGTAGTAGGTGTATCTGGTGTGACACTGTGTTGTAGTAGTAGGTGTATCTGGTTTGACACTGTGTTGTAGTAGTAGGTGTATCTGGTGTGACACTGTGTTGTAGTAGTAGGTGTATCTGGTGTGACACTGTGTTGTATTAGTAGGTGTATCTGGTGTGACACTGTGTTGTAGTAGTAGGTGTATCTGGTGTGACACTGTGTTGTATTAGTATGTGTATCTGGTGTGACACTGTGTTGTAGTAGTAGGTGTATCTGGTGTGACACTGTGTTGTAGTAGTAGGTGTATCTGGTGTGACACTGTGTTGTAGTAGTAGGTGTATCTGGTGTGACACTGTGTTGTAGTAGTAGGTGTATCTGGTGTGACACTGTGTTGTATTAGTAGGTGTATCTGGTGTGACACTGTGTTGTAGTAGTAGGTGTATCTGGTGTGACACTGTGTTGTAGTAGTATGTGTATATGGTGTGACACTGTGTTGTAGTAGTAGGTGTATCTGGTGTGACACTGTGTTGTAGTAGTAGGTGTATCTGGTGTGACACTGTGTTGTAGTAATAGGTCTATCCGGTGTGACACTGTTGTAGTAGTAGGTGTATCTGGTGTGACACTGTGTTGTAGTAATAGGTGTATCTGGTGTGACACTGTGTTGTAGTAATAGGTGTATCTGGTGTGACAATGTTGTGCAGTAGTATGTGTATCTGGTGTGACACTGTGTTGTAGTAGTATGTGTATCTGGTGTGACACTGTGTTGTATTAGTATGTGTATCTGGTGTGACACTGTGTTGTAGTAGTAGGTGTATCTGGTGTGACACTGTGTTGTAGTAGTAGGTGTATCTGGTGTGACACTGTGTTGTAGTAGTAGGTGGATCTGGTGTGACACTGTGTTGTAGTAGTAGGTGTATCTGGTGTGACACTGTGTTGTATTAATAGGTGTATCTGGTGTGACACTGTGTTGTAGTAGTATGTGTATCTGGTGTGACACTGTGTTGTATTAGTATGTGTATCTGGTGTGACACTGTGTTGTAGTAGTAGGTGTATCTGGTGTGACACTGTGTTGTATTAGTAGGTGTATCTGGTGTGACACTGTGTTGTATTAGTAGGTGTATCTGGTGTGACACTGTGTTGTAGTAGTAGGTGTATCTGGTGTGACACTTTGTTGTAGTAGTATGTGTATCTGGTGTGACACTGTGTTGTAGTAGTAGGTGTATCTGGTGTGACACTGTGTTGTAGTAATAGGTGTATCCGGTGTGACACTGTGTTGTAGTAGTAGGTGTATCTGGTGTGACACTGTGTTGTAGTAATAGGTGTATCTGGTGTGACAATGTGTTGCAGTAGTATGTGTATCTGGTGTGACACTGTGTTGTAGTAGTATGTGTATCTGGTGTGACACTGTGTTGTATTAGTATGTGTATCTGGTGTGACACTGTGTTGTAGTAGTAGGTGTATCTGGTGTGACACTGTGTTGTAGTAGTAGGTGTATCTGGTGTGACACTGTGTTGTAGTAGTAGGTGTATCTGGTGTGACACTGTGTTGTAGTAGTAGGTGTATCTGGTGTGACACTGTGTTGTAGTAGTAGGTGTATCTGGTGTGACACTGTGTTGTAGTAGTAGGTGTATCTGGTGTGACACTGTGTTGTAGTAATAGGTGTATCCGGTGTGACACTGTGTTGTAGTAGTAGGTGTATCTGGTGTTACACTGTGTTGTAGCAGTAGGTGTATCTGGTGTGACACTGTGTTGTAGTAGTAGGTGTATCTGGTGTAGCTTCACATTAGGAGAGATTATTCCTGTTAAGATTCCTATCACTCCAATTATGTTCTTCCAAAGTCACTTCTGTCCTTGGAATGTTGCTGCCATAAATTAGGGGGCTGTCAGTTCCAATCTGTCTGGTGTTTCTCTGTCTCCTCCTAATACAGTCCCATCTCTTCTCCTCCTCCTCCTTACCCCCCCCTCCTCCCTTCCTCCTCCCTTCCTCCCTTCCTCTCTTCCTCCTCCCCCTCCCCTCCTCCTCCCCTCCTCCCTCCTCCTCCCTTCCTCCTCTCCTCCCTCCCCCCCCTCCCTCCTCCTCCCCTCTCTTCCTCCCCTCCTCCCCTCCTCTCTTCCTCCTCCCCCCCCTCCTCCCTTCCTCCTCTCCTCTCTTCCTCCTCCTCCCTCCTCCTCGCCTCCTCCTCCCCTCCTCCCCCTCCTCCTCTCCTCTCTTCCTCCTCCCCTCCTCCTCCTCTTCTCTCTTCCTCCTCCCCTCCTCCTCCCCTCCTCTCTTCCTCCTCCTCTCCTCCCCCCTCCATTCCTCTCTTCCTCCTCCCCCCCTCCCTTCCTCTCTTCCTCCTCCCCTCCTCCCCTCCTCCTCCCCTCCTCCCTTCCTCCTTCCTCCTTCTCCTCCACCTCTTCCTCCCCTGGCTCCCAGCCCCATGCAGTGATACTGATCTATCATCTACCATACTATAGAGGAGACATAGAGGGGACAATCATTAAAGAGGTGCATTCACTCCCAGTCACAAATTTAGTCTGACCCTAACCCTAACATGTAGGCCTACACACACACACACACACACACACACACTTAGCACTCACACACACACACACTCCCAGTCTCTCTCTCAGAGATCTGAATCTGCAATTACCTCCCAGTGAATAGTGTTGTCCGAGCAGGCCAGTGTTAATAATGGCTCATCTCAGAGTGGATACAGAACCAATCACTTCCACTGATGCCGCTCCATGATTGTTTATCGCTCCCCACTACCCAGGGTTATCTACTGTAGCAAATACAGGAAGAAATCAACAGGACTGTTTTGCTAGCACAGACTGGAATATGTTCCGGGATTCTTCCGATGGCATTGAGGAGTACACCACATCAGTCACTGGCTTCATCAATAAGTGCATCGATGACGTCGTCCCCACAGTGACTGTACGTACATACCCCAACCAGAAGCCATGGATTACAGGCAACATCCGCACTGAGCTAAAGGGTAGAGCTGCCGCTTTCAAGGAGCGGGACTCTAACCCGGACGCTTATAAGAAATCCCGCTATGCCCTCCAACGAACCATCAAACAGGCAAAGAGTCAATACAGGACTAAGATCGAATCGTACTACACTGGCTCTGACGCTCGTCGGATGTGGCAGGGCTTGCAAACTATTACAGACTACAAAATCAAATCAAATCAAATTTTATTGGCCACATGTGCCGAATACAACAGGTGCAGACATTACAGTGAAATGCTTACTTACAGCCCTTAACCAACAGTGCATTTATTTTTTATTACAAAAAAAATACAAAATAAAATAAAAATAAAAAGGAAGCACAGCCACGAGCTGCCCAGTGACACGAGCCAACCAGACGAGCTAAATTACTTCTATGCTCGCTTCGAGGCAAGTAACACTGAAACATGCATGAGAGCATCAGCTGTTCCGGACGACTGTGTGATCACGCTCTCCGTAGCCGATGTGAGTAAGACCTTTAAACAGGTCAACATTCACAAGGCCGCAGGGCCAGACGGATTACCAGGACGTGTACTCCGAGCATGCGCTTACCAACTGGTAAGTGTCTTCACTGACATTTTCAACCTCTCCCTGTCTGAGTCTATAATACCAACATGTTTCAAGCAGACCACCATAGTCCCTGTGCCCAAGAACACTAAGGTAACCTGCTGTCACACCCTGGCTCTGGGACTCATTAGGTTGAGCCAGGGTGTGTTCATTTCTATGTGTGTATTTCTATGTTGGTGTTCATTCTAGTTTGTTGTATTCTATGTTTGCCTGAGTGACTCCCAATCAGAGGCAACGAGTGTCAGCTGTTGCCTGGTTGTCTCTGATTGGGAGCCATATTTAAACTGTATGTTTTCCCTTTGTGGTTGTGGGTTTTTGTTCCGTGTTCGGTCATTGATACCGTGGACGTCACGAGTCGTGTTTTGTTTTGTATTTTGACACTTTAACTAATTAAAGTCATGTTTGTTCATCACGCTGCGCCTTGGTCTACTCCTTACCTCGACCTTGACAGAAAAACCCATCCGCCAATGACCAAGCAGCGTGTCCAGGGGCAGCTCTTGGGCTGGACATGGGAGGAAGCGCCGGGAGAAGAGACGGTGGAGGCGCGCCGTAGAGAGGAGCTACGGCGTGATCAGGGTCGTCGTCAGACGATCGTGAGGCAACCCCAGAAAATTTTTAGGGGGGGGCACACGGCATGGACGACGGGGCTGACGGAGGAGAAAAGGGGGCGGATCCAGAAGGCCACCAGGCCAGGGGTACACCGCCCTGTACGTCCTGTGCGGATGCCTCACACAGAGTGTGTGAGGGTAGGCATTCAGCCAGGACGGGTGGTGGCCGCTCTTCACTCCAGGCCTCCTATCCGTCTCCACAGCCCGGTTCGGCCTGTCCCTGCTCCACGCACCAAGCCTACGGTGTGCGTCGCCAGCCCAGTCCGGCCTGTCCCTGCTCCACGCACCAAGCCTACGGTGTGCGTCGACAGCCCAGCCCGGCCTGTCCCTGCTCCACGCACCAAGCCTACGGTGTGCGTCGACAGCCCAGCCCGGCCTGTCCCTGCTCCACGCACCAAGCCTACGGTGTGCGTCGACAGCCCAGCCCGGCCTGTCCCTGCTCCACGCACTAAACCTACGGTGCGCGTCGCCAGCCCGGTCCGGCCTGTTCCTGCCACCCGCACCAAGTCTACGGTGCGCGTCGCCAGCCCGACCCGGCCTGTTCCTGCCACTCGCACCAAACCTACGGTGCGCGTCGCCAGCCCGGTCCGGCCTGTTCCTGCCACCCGCACCAAGTCTACGGTGCGCGTCGCCAGCCCGACCCGGCCTGTTCCTGCCACTCGCACCAAACCTACGGTGCGCGTCGCCAGCCCGGTCCGGCCTGTTCCTGCCACTCGCACTAAGCCAGGGGTGCGAGAAGTCAGCCTGGTAAGGCCCGTCCCTCTTCCACGCACCAAGCCAGGGGTGCGAGTCGTCAGCCTGGTAAGGCCCGTCCCTCTTCCACGCACCAAGCCAGGGGTGCGAGTCGTCAGCCTGGTAAGGCCCGTTCCTCCTCCACGCACAAAGCCAGGGGTGCGAGTCGTCAGCCTGGTAAGGCCCGTCCCTCCTCCACGCACCAAGCCAGGGGTGCGAGTCGTCAGCCTGGTAAGGCCCGTTCCTCCTCCACGCACCAAGCCAGGGGTGCGAGTCGACAGCCTGGTAAGGATCGCTCCTGTTAAGTCCAGTCCTGCTCCAGCCGGCGGGGCCAGACTGGACCAGGGGCACTATGGGGGGTGTATTGGAGGGTGGTGGTCAAGGCCGGAGCCAGAACCGCCGCCGAGGAGGTATGCCCGCCCAGCCCTCCCCTGCTTTGTTTAGTTGAGGCGCGGTCGCAGTCCGCGCCTTTAGGGGGGGGTACTGTCACACCCTGGCTCTGGGACTCATTAGGTTGAGCCAGGGTGTGTTCATTTCTATGTGTGTATTTCTATGTTGGTGTTCATTCTAGTTTGTTGTATTCTATGTTTGCCTGAGTGACTCCCAATCAGAGGCAACGAGTGTCAGCTGTTGCCTGGTTGTCTCTGATTGGGAGCCATATTTAAACTGTATGTTTTCCCTTTGTGGTTGTGGGTTTTTGTTCCGTGTTCGGTCATTGATACCGTGGACGTCACGAGTCGTGTTTTGTTTTGTATTTTGACACTTTAACTAATTAAAGTCATGTTTGTTCATCACGCTGCGCCTTGGTCTACTCCTTACCTCGACCTTGACACCTGCCTAAATGACAACCGACCCGTAGCACTCACATCTGTAGCAATGAAGTGCTTTGAAAGGCTGGTCATGGCTCACATCAACACCATTATCCAAGAAACCCTAGACCCTCTTCAATTTGCATACCGCTCCAACAGATCCACAGATGATGCCATCTCTATTGCGCTCCACACTGCCCTTTCACACCTGGACAAAAGGAACACCTATGTGAGAATGTTATTAATTGACTACAGCTCAGCGTTCAACACCATAGTGCCCTCAAAGCTCATCACTAAGCTAAGGACCCTGGGACTAAACACCTCCCTATGCAACTGGATCCTGGACTTCCTGACGGGCCGCCCCCAGGTGGTAATGGTAGATAACAACACATCCGCCACGCTAATCCTCAACACGGGGGCCCCTCAGGGGTGGGTGCTCAGTCCCCTCCTGTACTCCCTGTTCACTCGTGACTGCATGGCCAGGCAAGACTCAAACACCATTATTAAGTTTGCTGATGACACAACAGTGGTAGGCCTGATCACCGACAACGACGAGACAGCCTACAGGGAGGAGGTCAGAGACCTGGCCGTGTGGTGCCAGGACAACAACCTCTCCCTCAATGTGATCAAGGCAAAGGAGATGATTGTGGACTACAGGAAAAAGAAGAGGACCGAGCACGCCCCCATTCTCATCGACGGGGCTGTAGTGGAGCAGGTTGAGAGCTTCAAGTTCCTTGGTGTCCACATCACCAACAAACTAACATGGTCCAAGCACACCAAGACAGTCGTGAAGAGGGCACGACAAAACCTATTCCCCCTAAGGAGACTGAAAAGATTTGGCATGGGTCCTCAGATCCTCAAAAGGTTCTACAGCTGCACCATCGAGAGCAACTGCTTGGCCTCCGACCGCAAGGCACTACAGAGGGTAGTGCGTACGGCCCAGTACATCACTGGGGCCAAGCTTCCTGACATCCAGGACCTCTATACCAGGCGGTGTCAGAGGAAGGCCCAAAAAAATGCCAAAGACTCCAGTCACCCAAGTCATAGACTGTTCTCTCTGCTATCGCACGGCAAGCGGTACCGGAGCACCATGTCTAGGTCCAAAAGGCTTCTCAACAGCTTCTACCCCCAAGCCATAAGACTCCTGAACAGCTAATCATGGCTACCCGGACTATTTGCATTGTGTCCTCTTTTACGCTGGTGCTTCTCTCTGTTTATTATCTATGCATAGTCACTTTAACTCTACCCACATGTACATTTTACCTCAATTACCTCGTCTAACCGCTATCTAATCTGGTGTGACTATCCAATCCTGTGAGAGAAAGACAAAAACACTATTAAACATTCATGGGCTCTTACTATTCCAACTGGCTCCTACTATTCCTACTGGCTCCTACTATTCCTACTGGCTCCTACTATTCCTACTGGCTCCTACTATTCCTACTGGCTCCTACTATTCCTACTGGCTCCTACTATTCGTACTGGCTCCTACTATTCCTACTAGCTCCTACTATTCCTACTGGCTCCTACTATTCCTACTGGCTCCTACTATTCCTACTGTAGACTATTCCTACACAGACACACGTTAGCTAGCTAGCTACAACACACAGGTATAGTTATTGCCTTACCTCCATAACTTACTACATTTGCACACACTGTATATAGATTTTCTATTTTCTATTGTGTTATTTGACTGTACGTTTTTGTTTACCCCATATGTAACTCTGTGTTGTTGTTGTTTTTATCGCACTGCTTTGCTTTATCTTGGCCAGGTCGCAGTTGTAAATGAGAACTTGTTCTCAACTGGCTTACCTGGTTAAATAAAGGTGAAATAAAAAATAAGTAACTAGTTACTCCAAGACTAATGAGTCATAAAGCCAAAGTCTTTCCTTTACTTTTTGTCATCATCATCAAAAAATGTATCCAGTTTAGCTCCTAATGAGATGCACTGAGGCTAGTTAGCTAGCTATAACGTTAGGCTACAGTATATTTTAGCTATAGACAAAAACAATCTAGCTAGCTAAACTTGGCTAGCTTGGCTTGTAGTGGTACTAGCAAGCCCTGTTATGGCCGAATCAATCAAAAAAATTGTACTGTTGTTAACAACACTGCCTCATAAAAAGATAGCTTATATTGCTAGCTAGCTACCGACAGCAAAATAACTTACTCGTTTGTCATTTTCCCTCCTGGTCCAGCTGGTCGAGGCTGCCACCGCCAGTTGATCGTCTCCAGCACCCCTCTATCCATATGTGTGCTGAAACTTGGATGGTCTGTCACACACACAATCCATGGGGTCTGCAGTGACCCTCTCCAGTAAGAACTGTCTGCAATCTAATTCGTTGCAGTGCAGACATTCCTCTTCTGTCGGCATGGCTGGACAGAACCACCAGACAGCACCACGAGTCGGAGTTTGACCATGGCCCACCATCGTTGCTTGCTGGTCTCGCAATTATTTTTCTCGCTCTCTCAACTCCTCTTTAGTGTATTCCGGCTCAAATAAATAGGGCTGTATGTCTTATGTATACTGAACAAAAACATAAACGCAACATGCAACAATTTCAACAATTTTTACAGTTCATATAAGGAAATCAGTCAATTGAAAAAAAAAATTAAGCCCTAATCTTTGAATTTCACATGACTGAGCAGGGGCGCAGCCATGGGTGGGCCTGGGAGGGCATAGGCCCACCCAATTTGTAGCCAGGCCCATCCACTGGGGAGCCAGGCCCAGCCAATCAGAATACGTTTTTCCCCACAAAAGGGCTTTATTACAAACAGAAATACTCTTCAGTTTCATCAGCTGTCTGGGTGGCTGATCTCAGACTATCCCGCAGGTGAAGAAGCCAGATGTGGAGGTCCTGGGCTTGTGTGATTACATGTGGTCTGTAGTTGTGAGGCTGGTTGGACGTACTGCCAAGTTCCCTCAAAACTTGAGACATCTGTGGCATTGTGTTGTGTGACAAAACTGCACATTTTAGAGTGGCCTTTTATTGTCCCCAGCACAAGGTGCACCTGTGTAATGATCAGAAGCAGTCCAGCTCTTCTTGGAAAGAGGAATCATCAAAAGCAGCCATTGGAATTATTTAGACAGTGCACAGGAACATAGCTTCTGTGAAACTGTAGAAAATAGACCACCCCCATTTTGAAAAGCCCGCCTTTGAGAGTGGGAACACAATTGGACAAGAAAGTTGGGCTCCCGTCAGGCTGTAGTCTTTACAAAGCCAGGGAAAATGAGTCAACCTAGATATGCTGCAATGTCGTGGCAGACAGGAAGTCCAATGGCTCTATTGAACAAGGACAAACATATCTACTCGCTGCTAGCGTGATCGTGCAATCGGCAAAACACAAAGGCCACAATAATTGCTACAAAACATGACTCCATTCATTTTTAGATCAGACAGCAGGCTCAATCAAACAATGACGTCGTTGGTTGAACTATCCCGGCGGGACAATTCAAAAATACAGCTATAGTGTATAATTATGTCTGAAACACCTCTCATCACTCATAATTATGTAGGGAGACTGGGAAAACACCCCTAATAGTGGGTGCAATCGTATGCCCAGGCGTTGCTGACAGATCTTACAACGCCTGGGTAGGTATTATACGTATCAGCATGTTATAGCAATCTGTCAGTCAATGACACAGTCGATGACGTGGAACGCAACCATGTGTTGATGCATGCAACGTCTGAGCAGGGGAACGCGATCCTTGTCTAGAGGTGAAGTTTCCCTTCAATGTAATGCAATCAGGAATTTAGTAGAACACGATTTAGACCTGACTGTCATCTCTCATTCTCTCTCTCTGCCTCTATCTCTCCCTCTCCCTCTCTCTCACACACAGACACACATTCACACACCCTCTGAAACCCATAGCCGGCAGGCGTGCCCAACTTCCCAGACTCTTGATCAAGTGCAGAAGAACCATTTGCACAGAAGGCAATTAAAAGCTTTAGTGGTTCCTGCCATCATATGAGTGGTTTGGGGCCCCAGCCTGATCCCAGACCCTTTATTGGACAGGGCCACTCTGAGCCAGTGAAATGGCATCAGTAATTCACACCAAATAGACTCCAGGTAGCCTGTGAGAGCCAAGTGGAAGGCATCTGCATTAATCAAGAATAAATTATGCTGGCTGTAATGTGTGGAGGGATGCACCTGTCTGCCCCGTAATGGAATGGAGAAATATACTGGTAAACACTCTTCAAAGTCTGCAAATGAGATTAGAGATAGGCTTAAATATCTCCAAATGGTAGACATACTGTAGAATGGTACGGTGGTCCTAAGGGGTAAAGAAGCTTTTAGAATGTAGTAACAGAGCCGTAGTAGGGAACATTTAAATACTCCAAACATAAAGAATGCTAGAGATGTAGATGTTGTTTAAATGTAGTGACAGCTTGAACACTCCAAACATAAAGAATGCTAGAGATGTAGATGTTGTTTAAATGTACTGACAGCTTGTACACTCCGAACATAAAGAATGCTAGAGATATAGATGTTGTTTAAATGTAGTGACAGCTTGTACACTCCGAACATAAAGAATGCTAGAGATGTAGATGTTGTTTAAATGTAGTGACAGCTTGAACACTCCAAACATAAAGAATGCTAGAGATGTAGATGTTGTTTAAATGTAGTGACAGCTTGAACACTCCAAACATAAAGAATGCTAGAGATGTAGATGTTGTTTAAATGTAGTGACAGCTTGAACACTCCAAACATAAAGAATGCTAGAGATGTAGATGTTGTTTAAATGTAGTGACAGCTTGTACACTCCAAACATAAAGAATGCTAGAGATGTAGATGTTGTTTAAATGTAGTGACAGCTTGAACACTCCAAACATAAAGAATGCTAGAGATGTAGATGTTGTTTAAATGTAGTGACAGCTTGAACACTCCAAACATAAAGAATGCTAGAGATGTAGATGTTGTTTAAATGTAGTGACAGCTTGTACACTCCGAACATAAAGAATGCTACAGATAAAAAAACGTTTTACAGACATTATTATAAACACTATTTTTTATGTAGTATTAACCCAGCATGTAGTATTAACCCAGCATGTAGTATTAACCCAGCATGTAGTATTAACCCAGCATGTAGTATTAACCCAGCATGTAGTATTAACCCAGCATGTAGTATTAACCCAGCATGTCTGCTTTCCTGTGTCCTACGGAGGGATCTCTAACTCCTGAGAGAGTTGTTCTTATTAAATGAATCTGCACAGAGCTGAGAGTTGTTCATAGCAAATTAATCATCACTGTGCTAAGAGAGTTGTTCTTATTAAATGAATCTGCACAGAGCTGAGAGTTGTTCATAGCAAATTAATCATCACTGTTCTGAGAGAGTTGTTCTTATCTCTGATCCCGTGCCGTCGCTGGGTCGCGGCAGCGAAGGGTTGAGCAGGCTCTTAGCACTTCATATCTGGCTTAAAGACTACTGCCACTCTGTTGGCAGAACTTTTATTGACAATTTCAACACTTTTTGGAAACAAAAGATGCTCTACAGAAATTGACTCCATCTAGGAGCCTCTCTTTATATTTCCAGATCACGTTAAGATATTGACTCAGAGACAGACCAAGCCCCTCTCAGGTAATACCTCCCATCCTCTCTAAGCGTTGTCGTTGTACTGCCAGGGTTGTTGTCAGTTGTAATCTTGTACCCATTCATTTGAACTCCACTCTTAGATCTGCTATTGTTAGCTCAAAAGAGGTCTGCTCACCCAGTGCTTTTAGTTCAAATGTGAATTCCATAAACTTGAATACCACCTCGGTTTTCAAATTACGTAGAGGGCTTGGGCTGTTGCACGATAGCAACCAAAGGCCATGTAAGTCAGTTTATAACATTCCATCATTGGTTACTCTTAGAGTTCCTCATATTGACCTTGGCTGTGGCCTCAGGCCCTGTGGTGCTAACCTTGGAAAAGTCATTCCAATGTCTACTCCTTCCTCTATTACTGAAAGGGATAGACCAAATGGTACAGTTCTATGCAATCTTATAGCCATACCAACTATATTAATATCAACCATCAGACAGGGCCTGCAACCGCCTATTGAACGTAGCTTGTTTGGGTTGGAGACTCCAGGTGACTTTAAACATCGTAAAGAACTTGGGTTGATGCAGCTGAACATTAGGAGCTTACTTCCTAAACTGGATTACATTAAGATCTGGACTATGCAGACAAATCCGGACATTCTGGTATTCCCTGAAACTTGGATCTCTGGGGACATTCTGGACTCTGATATTAATAGAGGGTTATAATGTGTTCAGAACTGACAGACAGGGTAGAGGTGGTGGAGTGGCCATTTTTATTTAAAATATTTTTTCTGTCTCTTTACTGAAATCCATTTCCCTTGCCAATTTTTTTTAGCTACTATCTTTAAGCCTTTGTCTGGGGAAAAATGTCTCCATAACTGTTATTGGGGTCTAACCTTTGTGCACTCGAGGAGTTAACTAGTTTGTTGTCTTCTTTTACTAAATCAGAAGGTATTATCCTGGGTGACTTCAATTATGACTGGGAAATGCAACCTTCAGACAGTCTAAAAGACGTGTGTAATGATCTAAACATAACCCAGCTGGTGACTAATCCTACACGGCCCAACCCAGCTGGTGACTAATCCTACACGGCCCAACCCAGCTGGTGGCTAATCCTACACGGCCCAACCCAGCTGGTGGCTAATCCTACACGGCCCAACCCAGCTGGTGGCTAATCCTACACGGCCCAACCCAGCTGGTGACTAATCCTACACGGCCCAACCCAGCTGGTGGCTAATCCTACACGGCCCAACCCAGCTGGTGACTAATCCTACACGGCCCAACCCAGCTGGTGACTAATCCTACACGGCCCAACCCAGCTGGTGACTAATCCTACACGGCCCAACCCAGCTGGTGACTAATCCTACACGGCCCAACCCAGCTGGTGACTAATCCTACACGGCCCAACCCAGCTGGTGGCTAATCCTACACGGCCCAACCCAGCTGGTGGCTAATCCCACACGACCCAACCCAGCTGGTGACTAATCCTACACGACCCAACCCAGCTGGTGACTAATCCTACACGGCCCAACCCAGCTGGTGACTAAGCCCACACAGCCCAACCCTAGAGATCCTTCAAAGACGTGTACTGATCTAAACCTAACCCAGCTGGTGACTAATCCCACACGGCCCAACCCTAGAGATCCTTCAAAGACGTGTACTGATCTAAACCTAACCCAGCTGGTGACTAATCCCACACGGCCCAACCCTAGAGATCCTTCAAAGACGTGTACTGATCTAAACCCAGCTGGTGACTAAGCCCACACGGCCCAACCCTAGAGATCCTTCAAAGACGTGTACTGATCTAAACCCAGCTGGTGACTAATCCTACACGGCCCAACCCTAGAGATCCTTCAAAGACGTGTACTGATCTAAACCCAGCTGGTGACTAAGCCCACACGGCCCAACCCTAGAGATCCTTCAAAGACGTGTACTGATCTAAACCTAACCCAGCTGGTGAATAAGCCCACACGGCCCAACCCTAGAGATCCTTCAGTCAACTCTGATTTATCATATTTTAATGAATACCCCAGAGAAATATGCTTCTACTGGTGTCGTCTCCCAAGACATTAGTGACCGTTGTCCAGTTGTTTGTGTTAGAGACGTGAGAATACAAACATCTAAGCCTCGTGTCACAAAGAGGACCTTTAAAAACTTCAGTGAACAGGCTTTTTTACATGATCTTTATTTTAGTGACCTTGATTGTATTTCAGCTATCCCTGAACCTGATTTAGCTTTGAGCCTTTTTGCAGATGTCTTCAATACTATTGTGGATAATCATGCTCCCTTCAAAACTCTGAGAGTTAAAGGTACAGTAGATCGAACGCCTGGTTCATTCCTGAATTATCCAAAGTGCTTGTGTTCCTAGCTCCAACAGTGCAGTAGTATCTATAAATTCACAACAATACACAAACTTAAAAGTAAAAGAATGGAATTAAGAAATATATCAATATTAGGACGAGCAATATCGGAGTGACATTGACTAAAATACAGTAGAATAGAATACAGTATATACATATGAGATGAGTAAAGCAGTATGTAAACATTATTAAAGTGACTAGTGTTCCATTATTAAAGTGGCCAGTGATTCCATGTCTATGTATATAGGGCAGCAGCCTCTAAGGTGCAGGGTTGAGTAACCGGGTGGGAGATGGCTAGTGATGGCTATTTAACAGTCTGATGGCCTTGAGATAGAAGCTGGTTTTCAGTCTCTCGGTCCCAGCTTTGATGCATCTGTACTGACCTCGCCTTCAAGATGATAGCGGGGTGAACAGGCCGTGGCTCGGGTGGTTGATGTCCTTGATGATCTTTTTGGCCTTCCTGTGACATCGGGTGCTGTATGTGTCTTGGAGGGCGGGTAGTTTGCCCCCGGTAATGCGTTGGGCAGACCACACCACCCTCTGGAGAGCCCTGTGGTTGCGGGCGGTGCAGTTGCCATACCAGGCGGTGATACAGCCCGACAGGATGCTCTCAATTGTGCATCTGTAAAAGTTTCTGAGAGTCTTAGGTGCTAAGCCAAATTTCTTCAGCCTCCTGAGGTTGAAGAGGCGCTGTAGCGCCTTCTTCACCACACTGTCTGCATGGTTGGACCAGATTGTCAGTGATGTGTACGGCGAGGAACTTGAAACTTTCCACCTTCTCCACTGCGGTCCCGTCGATGTGGATAGGGGCATGCTCCCTCTGCTGTTTCCTGAAGCAATAGACAACAAGAAATCCACAGGGGCTGACCGATTGGATCCTCGTCTGCTTAAGTGTGCAGCGCACATCATTGTTGGCTCAATAACCCAAATGTTTTATTTAGCATTATTATCAGGAAAAAAAGTAAGGAAATCAGCTCTTGTGCTGCCACCCCATAAGGGCAGGGATAGTAGTGATCTTAATAATTATCTCCCCATTTCAAGGCTTCCTTGTCTAGCTAAGATTCTTGAATCCTTGGTAAATGTACAACTTTGCTATTTTTTATCAGATAAATGTATTTTGAATGTAAACCAATCAGGGTTTAGGCCTGGGCATAGCACTATTACAGCAAACACTTTAGTTGTTAATCATCTTGTCAAAGCTTTAGACACTAAACTGAAATGTGCTGCTTTGTTTGTGGACCTGTCAAAAGCTTTTGGCACTGTTGATGCTATTTTATTGAATAAGTGGTCCTTGATAGGCCTGAGCTCTGATGCCTGTTTATGGTTTAATGATTATCTTAGTGACAGAACTCAGGCCATCGTGATTGATGGGGTTAAGTCTGAATTTCATGAAGTATATAAAGGTGTGTCACAGGGGTCGATTTTGGGACCTGTTCTCTTCACTATTTATAGTGGTCCTCTGTAGCTCCGCTGGTAGAGCATGGCACTTACATATTTACTGTAGCTCCGCTGTGGTCCTCTGGGTGGTCCTCTGGGTGGTCCTCTGGGTGGTCCTCTGTAGCTCCGCTGCGGTCCTCTGGGTGGTCCTCTGGGTGGTCCTCTGTAGCTCCGCTGTGGTCCTCTGGGTGGTCCTCTGGGTGGTCCTCTGGGTGGTCCTCTGGGTGGTCCTCTGTAGCTCCGCTGTGGTCCCCTGTAGCTCCGCTGTGGTCCTCTGTAGCTCAGCTGGTAGAGCACGGCGCTTGTAACGCCAAGGTAGTGGGTTCGATCCCCGGGACCACCCATACGTAAAAATGTATGCACACATGACTGTATGTCGCTTTGGATAAAAGCGTCTGCTAAATGGCATATTATTATTATTATATAAACACCATTGGTCACTCTGTTAAAATGTTTACTTCTCTAAGATCATACTATTATGTTATTATGCTATTATTATTATCACTAATGACCCGACTGTTGATCTGTCAAAACTACAGTCAGATGTTATAGCTATGCAGGAATCCCTTGCTGATTTTAACCTTGTGTTTAATACGGGCAAAACAAAATACATGTTTTTTACCGCCTTTTTCGTGGTATCTAATTGGTAGTTAGTCTTGTCCCATCACTGCAACTCCCGTACGGACACGGGAGAGGTGAAGGTCGAGAGTCGTGCGTCCTCCAAAACACAACCCAACCGAGCCGCACTGCTTTTTGACACAGTGCCCGCTTAACCCGGAAGCCAGCCGCACCAATGTGTCGAAGGAAACACTGTACACCTGGTGACCGAGTCAGCGTGCACTGCGCCCGGCCCGGGAGTCGCTAGTGCGCAATGGGACAAGAACATCCCTGCCGGCCAAACCCTCCCCTACCCTGGACGACGCTGGGCCAATTGTGCGCCGCACAATGGGTCTCCTGGTCAGCTGCGACAGAGCCTGGACTCGAACCAGGATCTCTAGTGGCACAGCTAGCCTTAGGCCACTTGGGAGGCTATACACGTTGTTTTTAAACTCTCGTAAGAATGTTTCAGATGAACTACATGTTCACTCATTAGATGGTTCTCCAATCGAACGTGTTCCCGCATATAAATATTTAGGCATTTGGATTTATATGGATTTGACGTTTAAAAAAAGTTAAGAAGCTAAGATTTAAAGTAGGCTTTTTCTACAGAAACAGATCGGGCCTTTCTCTAAGCAGTAGTAGGCAGATTATTCAGTCAACCTTTTTATCTGTTCTTGATTATGGTGAAATTATTTATCAAAGTGCAGCTGCTACTACTCTTAACCCTTTGGATGCCGTCTACCACAGTGCCCTTCGTTTGGTCGTGAGTAAATGAGCTTGTTTTGAGATCAAAGCAAGAGCTGTATGTAACCACATGTGCACATTTAGTTCATATCCTTTGCTAGTTAGTGAGTTATTAGCCCAGTTATAGATCATTTGTAGTCAGCAATAGGGGAGTGATTGCTTCCTACAAAAGCACAAAACGTGTACATTTCTAGACATCTTTAAAAAGGGAGTCTGGTAAAGAGCTTTTTATTTTCTCAAAGGGGCAGTGTTGTATTTTGAGACAGGCTTGAATAAGCTAAGTAACCAATAGGCAGAGGGTAGCATCATATGTCTAATTCTCTGTAATAATGGTATGGGATAATAATGCATTTTATTTTGTAAAGTGGTTTCTTGCATCAAACAACACAACAACATTGTCAGTCACCTCCTTGTCTGAAGAATGCTTTTCCAACAGACTTGAAGGAGTTCCCACATATGCTGAGCACTTGTTGGCTGCTTTTCCTTCACTCTGCGGTCCAACTTATCCCAAACCATCTCAATTCGGTTGAGGTCGGGGGATTGTGGGGGCCAGGTCATCTGATGCAGCACTCCATCACTCTCCTTCTTGGTAAAATAGCCCTTACACAGCCTGGAGGTGTGTTGGGTCATTGTCCTGTTGAAAAACAAATAATAGTCCCACTGTCATGAGCACTCTCTCTCCCTGGTAGCAACATTAATTGCATTCAATTATCTTCCACTCTGCTCACCTCCCTCTCTCTACTCAGCCTAACTAGCTCCACCTGCCCTGCTCTGCTCTTGTTACCTGGCCAGCTGCACTGCATTTCCCACTCACCATCCTCACCTTGCCTCACTCTGTTCTAATTACTCTGCCAGCTGAACTGCATTTCCCCACTACCTCTCCCAGTATATCAAGCCCTGGTTTTCAGCCAAGCCCTGTCAGATCGTCTTCAAACCCGGACCAGTAACCTGCCTGTCTGCGCTCTGACTCCTGTTTGTGATACCGATCCTTTCTTGACTGCCTCCTTGTTCTACTGCCCCGTCTATCCCAACCTGCCTTCTGGACCTCGACTACTCTCCGATCTTCAGCCCCTCCGGTAACTCGTTTCTGCCTTCTGTCTCTCACCACGATATTTGCCCAGCCCTGATCTGTACTTCTGCCTGCCATTCATATTGCTGTTGTGTGTGTGTGTTCCCCCAGGTCTCCGACCA
Source organism: Coregonus clupeaformis (assembly GCF_020615455.1). Classification (NCBI taxonomy): domain Eukaryota; kingdom Metazoa; phylum Chordata; class Actinopteri; order Salmoniformes; family Salmonidae; genus Coregonus; species Coregonus clupeaformis. Next base: position 7,016,089 of record NC_059231.1, read on the forward strand.
CCAGATGAGCGTGCCCAGACGTTTCACCACCCTCAGCCCGATACGCCGCTCCATCACTGGGGAACACACACACTAAGCACTTGGACTGGACACCCCCGGACATTTGGTGACCCCCGAGCACAGGTACCCACAGGAGGACCCTGAAAGACCCCCTGACACCCCTGGGACTCCTCTTCCCGCCTGTAACCTTGAATAAAGAACTCTGAATTTGAACTTGCGCTCTTGGGTCCTCTTCTGTTCGTGACAGAACGATCTGACCATCATGGACCCAGCGCACTCCCCTGACCACGATGGAGGAAGAGCCAGAGAGGACTGCCCTACAGCGACTGGAACGCTCTGAGGGAGACATAAATCGGATGGCTGGCGACATCGCTTCCCTTCTCCAGCTATTCGACCAGCAGCAACAACAGTTCCAACTGCAGCAACAACAGCTAGCCCAAGCCCTGCAACTACTCTCAAGCCCGGCTACTCCACCTGCACCCCCCCCTGGTCCTTTTGTTCCTGTACCACCGATACTCCTTCATCCCTCCGCTGGAGGTCCCAATGCTGCAGGCCCGGCAGTGCTGCCACCAGATCCCCACGCTCCTGAACCAAGGATTGGGAACCCGGAACGTTTTGATGGCAACCAGAAGCAAGTAAGACCATTCTTGAGCAGCTGCCGAATCCAGTTTGCACTACAGCCCAGGACTTTCTCAACAGAGGGAGCCAAGGTGGGGTATGTCATCACACATCTCACCGGTCGAGCTCGGTTGTGGGGAACGGCGGAATTCGACCGGCAAACCCCAGCCTGTGCCTCCTTCAGTGCCTTTGAGGAGGAGATGTTAAAGGTCTTTGACCTAGGCTCGCCAACAGCCGAAGCGTCACAAGCTCTGCTCACCATCCGTCAGGGCAATCGGACAGTGGCAGACTTCTCCATTGACTTTCGTACCCTGGCCAGTCAAAGCTCGTTTAACCCAGAGGCACTGGTGCAAGCCTTCCTCCATAGCCTGGCGGACTATATCAAGGACGAGCTTGTTTCCCATGACCCGCCCTCAACGCTTGATGCCGCCATTGACCTTGCCGTTCGCATTGACCGCCGTATACAGACCCGGAGGAGGGAGAAGGGCCGTCTCAGTCAACCTGCCATCCGTACTCGGGTCGATACCGCTTCTGTCCAGCCCCTGCCTGTCAAGTCCCATAGCCAACTCAATCAGCCTGAGCCCATGGAGATTGGCCGTGCCTCTCTGACTCCCGAGGAGCGTCGGGCGCCGTCTAAGCTCCAACCTTTGCCTCTACTGTGGTGGCGAGAATCACCGTGTCGCTACTTGTCCGGCAAAAGCCGCAGCTCACCAGGTGTAGGGGAGATCCGGGTGAGCTCAACAAGCCTTCAGTCTCCCTCCATCCGAAAGACCCTGCTTCATCTCCGCCTTCAGCTTTCTGACAAGACTCATACATTGGCCGCCCTTGTGGATTCCGGGCCGAAGCAAACATCATGGACCCTGAGCTTGCACAGCAACTGGGCGTGAACCATCATCAACTGACACAACCCATTCCTGCACGAGCCCTGGATGGGCATCATCTTGGCACTGTCACTCATATCTCCGCCCCTGTGACAATCCTGCTGTCAGGAAACCACCAGGAGTCCATCCAGTTTCACCTCCTACACTCACCTGGCCAACCACTCATTCTTGGATACCCGTGGCTCCGTCAGCACAACCCCCACATCGACTGGGAGACAGGAACAGTCCGTGAGTGGGGAAGGAGTTGTCACCAGACCTGTTTAAGGGGGGCCACCCTGCCCGTTCACCGGGAAGGATCTAGCGCTACCTCCGACATATCCAATGTTCCGGCCTGTTACCACAGCCTGAAAGAGGTGTTCAACAAATCCAAGGCGACATCTCTACCCCCACACAGACCCTATGACTGCGCGATTGATCTCCTGCCTGGCACAGCACCTCCCAAGGGTCGTCTGTATTCACTGTCAGCCCCGGAAAGAAAGGCCATGGAGGACTACATTAATGACTCTCTTGCCTCCGGGATAATTAGACCGTCGTCTTCCCCCGCAGGAGCGGGATTCTTCTTTGTCGGCAAGAAGGACGGTTCTCTTCGTCCATGCATAGATTACCGGGGTCTGAACGACATCACGGTTAAGAATCGCTACCCACTGCCATTACTTTCGTCTGCCTTCGAACTGCTGCAGGGAGCCACTGTATTCACTAAGCTGGACCTTCGCAATGCCTACCATCTGGTGCGGATGAGGGAGGGAGACGAATGGAAGACAGCGTTCAACACACCAACCGGCCACTATGAATATCTCGTCATGCCCTTCGGCCTCACCAATGCCCCAGCAGTTTTTCAAGCCCTAGTGAATGATATCCTCAGGGACATGCTAAATACGTTCGTATTTGTGTACCTTGACGATATTTTAATATTCTCAAAGACTCTGTCAGAACACACGCACCACGTCCGGTTGGTCCTGCGCCGCCTGCTGGAGAACTCTCTTTTCGTGAAGGCAGAGAAGTGCGAGTTCCATGCCAAGACCGTTTCATTCCTGGGGTATGTGGTGACCGAGGGCAGCATTCAGATGGATCTCACGAAGGTGTCGGCTGTCACTTCCTGGCCAGTTCCTGAGTCTCGGAAGAAGTTGCAACAGTTCCTGGGCTTTGCCAACTTTTATAGGAGATTCATCAGAAACTATAGCACAGTGGCTGCACCCCTCACGGCGCTAACCAGCACTAAACAACCGTACCAATGGACATCAGCTGCTGATAAGGCCTTCAATATCCTCAAGACATGTTTCACTTCTGCTCCCATCCTCCAGATGCCAGATGCAGCAAGGCAGTTTGTGGTGGAGGTAGATGCTTCGGACGTGGGAGTGGGTGCAGTGCTTTCTCAAAGAGCAGCTGAGGATGGCAAGATGCACCCCTGTGCCTTCTACTCCCGTCGGCTAACCCCTGCCGAATGCAACTACGACATTGGGAACCGCGAGCTGTTGGCTGTCAAGCTCGCCCTTGAAGAATGGCGGCACTGGTTAGAGGGGTCAAAGGAACCATTCGTAGTGTGGACAGACCACAAGAACCTGGAGTATATCCAAACAGCCAGGAGGCTGAACTCCCGTCAACAGCGGTGGTCTCTGTTCTTTACGCGCTTCAATTTCACGCTCTCCTACCGCCCGGGATCTCGCAACATCAAACCTGATGCTCTTTCCCCGGATGTTTCAGAAGGACGAGACCACCGCCATGACAGCTCCCATTCTTCCCAGCCACTTGGTCGTAGCGGCCCTCACCTGGGAGATCGAGAAGCAGGTCATGGAGGCTCTTCGGGACCAGCCAGGTCCAAGCACCAGCGCCCCCAACCGTCTGTTTGTTCCAGCAAATCTCAGGTCACCTGTGATTCAGTGGGGGCACGAATCCCGTCTGGCCTGTCATCCCGGCATCACTCGCACCCTTCATCTGGTCCGCCAGCGGTTCTGGTGGCGGGGGATGAGACGGGATGTCCGAGAATTCATCCGAGCTTGTCCCACTTGTAACCGAAACAAGACTCCCAACCAGCCTCCTGCTGGGTTGCTGCAACCCCTACTCATACCCAAGAGGCCCTGGTCCCACGTTTCACTGGACTTTGTTACGGGCCTTCCGCCCTCTGACGGACACACAGTCATCCTTACCATTGTTGACCGCTTTAGTAAGATGACCCACTTCGTGCCCCTTCCCAAACTACCCTCTGCTAAAGAGACCTCCCAGGTGGTCCTGGAACATGTGTTTCGTATCCATGGCCTACCCCAGGATATAGTGTCAGACCGGGGCCCGCAATTCTCAGCAACCTTTTGGAAGGAGTTCTGTCATCTCCTTGGGGCCACCGCCAGCCTATCGTCTGGATTCCACCCGCAGTCAAACGGCCAGACTGAACGCATGAACCAGGAGCTGGAGAAGGCACTGAGGTGTGTGGCTTCCCAAAATCCCCGGGCCTGGGCTCAACACCTGCTCTGGGTGGAATATGCCCATAATTCACTCACCAGTTCCTCCACCGGGCTCTCCCCCTTTCAGTGTGTCTACGGGTATCAACCTCCACTGTTTGCCAGCCAGGAGGCGGATGCCACCTGTCCGTCTGCTCTTGCGTATGCCCGCCGCTGCCGCCGCACTTGGGCCCAGGCTCGCACTGTGCTCCTGAAGTCTGGAACCAGCTACGCCCGTCGGTGCCAACCGACGGAGGACCCCAGCACCTACTTACCGGGTTGGTCAGAAGGTCTGGCTGTCTGCCCGGGATCTGCCGCTGCGGGTTGTATCACGAAAGCTGGCCCCTCGCTTCATTGGTCCTTTTCCTGTGCAGAAAGTCATCAGTCCAACGGCGGTCCGACTTCAGTTGCCCGCTTCCATGCGGGTCCACCCCACCTTCCACGTCTCCAAGGTCAAGCCGGTCCATGAAAGTCCCCTGGTCCCTGCAGCTCCGGCGCCACCTCCTCCGCGCCTCGTAGATGGCGGTCCTGTCTTCACCGTCCGGCGGCTGCTCCGCTCTAGGCGAAGGGGTAGGGGTCTCCAGTACCTCGTTGATTGGGAGGGATATGGTCCAGAGGAGAGGACCTGGATCCCGGCCAGGAGGATAGTGGACCGGACCCTTATCACTGACTTCCACCGACTACATCCTGATCAGCCTGCAATCCGTAGGGGCCGTCCAAGAGGGGTTCCTAGCCGTCCGGCCCGCCCTGCTCCTGTCTCAGTGCCTGTCCTGTCTCCCGACCGTGACCCTCCAGCTCCTTCTGAGGATGAGGAGATTCACTCGGACCGCTCGGAGGAGTTCTGACCCGCCGCCTGCTCCCCTCCACCCTCCCGGCATGATGTTGTTCTTGGGACTTCTGGGGCCGTCCCTTGGAGGGGGGGTCCTGTCATGAGCACTCTCTCTCCCTGGTAGCAACATTAATTGCATTCAATTATCTTCCACTCTGCTCACCTCCCTCTCTCTACTCAGCCTAACTAGCTCCACCTGCCCTGCTCTGCTCTTGTTACCTGGCCAGCTGCACTGCATTTCCCACTCACCATCCTCACCTTGCCTCACTCTGTTCTAATTACTCTGCCAGCTGAACTGCATTTCCCCACTACCTCTCCCAGTATATCAAGCCCTGGTTTTCAGCCAAGCCCTGTCAGATCGTCTTCAAACCCGGACCAGTAACCTGCCTGTCTGCGCTCTGACTCCTGTTTGTGATACCGATCCTTTCTTGACTGCCTCCTTGTTCTACTGCCCCGTCTATCCCAACCTGCCTTCTGGACCTCGACTACTCTCCGATCTTCAGCCCCTCCGGTAACTCGTTTCTGCCTTCTGTCTCTCACCACGATATTTGCCCAGCCCTGATCTGTACTTCTGCCTGCCATTCATATTGCTGTTGTGTGTGTGTGTTCCCCCAGGTCTCCGACCACCAGATGAGCGTGCCCAGACGTTTCACCACCCTCAGCCCGATACGCCGCTCCATCACTGGGGAACACACACACTAAGCACTTGGACTGGACACCCCCCGGACATTTGGTGACCCCGGAGCACAGGTACCCACAGGAGGACCCTGAAAGACCCCTGACACCCCTGGGACTCCTCTTCCCGCCTGTAACCTTGAATAAAGAACTCTGAATTTGAACTTGCGCTCTTGGGTCCTCTTCTGTTCGTGACACCCACTAAGCCCAAACCAGATGGGATGGCGTATCGCTGCAGAATGCTGTGGTAGCCATGCTGGTTAAGTCTGCCTTGAATTCTAAATAAATCACAGACCGTGTCACCAGCAAAGCACACCCACATCATAACACCTCCTCCTCCATGCTTTATGGTGGGAAATACACATGCGGAAATCATCCGTTCACCCATACCGCATCTCACAAAGACATGGTGGTTGGAACCAAAAATCTCAAATTTGGACTCCAGACCAAAGGACACATTTCCACTGGTCTAATGTCCATTGCTCGTGTTTCTTGGCCCAAGCAGGTCTCTTCTTCTTATTGGTGTCCTTTAGTAGTGGTTTCTTTGCAGAAATTCGACCATGAATGTGTCTGTTACTTGAACTCTGTGATGCATTTATTTGGGCTGCAATTTCTGAGGCTGGTAACTCTAATGAACTTATCCTCTGCAGCAGAGGTAACTCCGGGTGAGCCAGTTTCATCATAGCGCTTGATGATTTTTGTGACTGTACTTGACATGGTGGTTGGAACCAAAAATCTCAAATTTGGACTCCAGACCAAAGGACACATTTCCACTGGTCTAATGTCCATTGCTCGTGTTTCTTGGCCCAAGCAGGTCTCTTCTTCTTATTGCTGTCCTTTAGTAGTGGTTCTTGAAATGTTCAGTATTGACTGACCTTCATGTCTTAAAGTAATGATGGACTGTCCTTTCTCTTTGCTTATTTGAGCTGTTCTTGCCATAATATGGACTTGGTCTTTTACCAAATAGGGCTATCTTCTGTATAGCCCCCCCTACCTTGTCACAACACAACTGATTGGCTCAAACGCATTAAGAAGGAAAGAAATTCCACAAATTAACTTTTAAGAAGGCACACCTGTTAATTGAAATGTATTCCAGGTGACTACCTCATGAAGCTGGTTGAGTGTGCAAAGAGTGTGCAAAACTGTCATTTACATTTTACTCATTTAGCAGACGCTCTTATCCAGAGCGACTTACAGTTAAGTGAGTGCATACATTTTCATACTGTCCCCCCCCCCGTGGGAAACGAACCCACAACCCTGGCATTGCAAGCGCCATGCTCTACCAACTGAGCTACACGGGGTCATCAAGGCAAACGGTGGCTATTTGAAGAATTTCAAATATAAAATATAATTTGATTTGTTTAACACTTTTTTGGTTACTACATGATTCCATATGTGTTATTTCATAGTTTTGATGTCTTCACTATTATTCTACAAAGTAAAAAATAGTAAAAATAAAGAAAAACCCTTGAATGAGTAGGTGTGTCTTTAGGTGTAGCTCTGTATTTATATATATATACACTGCTCAAAGAAATAAAGGGAACACTTAAACAACACAATGGAACTCCAAGTCAATCACACTTCTGTGAAATCAAACTGTCCACTTAGGAAGCAACACTGATTGACAATAAATTTCACATGCTGTTGTGCAAATGGAATAGACAATAGGTGGAAATTATAGGCAATTAGCAAGACACCCCCAATAAAGGACTGGTTTTGCAGGTGGTGACCACAGACCACTTCTCAGTTCCTATGCTTCCTGGCTGATGTTTTGGTCACTTTTGAATGCTGGCGGTGCTTTCACTCTAGTGGTAGCATGAGACGGAGTCTACAACCCACACAAGTGGCTCAGGTACTGCAGCTCATCCAGGATGGCACATCAATGCGAGCTGTGGCAAGAAGGTTTGCTGTGTCTGTCAGCATAGTGTCCAGAGCATGGAGGCGCTACCAGGAGACAGGCCAGTACATCAGGAGACGTGGAGGAGGCCGTAGGAGGGCGACAACCCAGCAGCAGGACCGCTACCTCCGCCTTTGTGCAAGGAGGAGCAGGAGGAGCACTGCCAGAGCCCTGCAAAATGACCTCCAGCAGGCCACAAATGTGCATGTGTCTGCTCAAACGGTCAGAAACAGACTCCATGAGGGTGGTATGAGGGCCCGACGTCCACAGGTGGGGGTTGTGCTTACAGCCCAACACCGTGCAGGACGTTTGGCATTTGCCAGAGAACACCAAGATTGGCAAATTCGCCACTGGCGCCCTGTGCTCTTCACAGATGAAAGCAGGTTCACACTGAGCACATGTGACAGACGTGATAGAGTCTGGAGACGCCGTGGAGAACGCTTCTGCTGCCTGCAACATCCTCCAGCATGACCGGTTTGGCGGTGGGTCAGTCATGGTGTGGGGTGGCATTTCTTTGGGGGCCGCACAGCCCTCCATGTGCTCGCCAGAGGTAGCCTGACTGCCATTAGGTACCGAGATGAGATCCTCAGACCCCTTGTGAGACCATATGCTGGTGCGGTTGGCCCTGGGTTCCTCCTAATGCAAGACAATGCTAGACCTCATGTGGCTGGAGTGTGTCAGCAGTTCCTGCAAGAGGAAGGCATTGATGCTATGGACTGGCCCGCCCGTTCCCCAGACCTGAATCCAATTGAGCACATCTGGGACATCATGTCTCACTCCATCCACCAACGCCACGTTGCACCACAGACTGTCCAGGAGTTGGCGGATGCTTTAGTCCAGGTCTGGGAGGAGATCCCTCAGGAGACCATCCGCCACCTCATCAGGAGCATGCCCAGGCGTTGTAGGGAGGTCATACAGGCACGTGGAGGCCACACACACTACTGAGCCTCATTTTGACTTGTTTTAAGGACATTACATCAAAGTTGGATCAGCCTGTAGTGTGGTTTTCCACTTTAATTTTGAGGGTGACTCCAAATCCAGACCTCCATGGGTTGATAAATTTGATTTCCATTGATAATTTTTGTGTGATTTTGTTGTCAGCACATTCAACTATGTAAAGAAAAAAGTATTTAATAAGATTATTTCATTCATTCAGATCTAGGATGTGTTATTTTAGTGTTCCCTTTTGTTTTTTTGAGCAGTGTATATACATTATATATATATAGTGTTTAATGTGTATTTTATATTGTTTTATACAGGGCACATTTGGTCTCATGGGTCTCAATATGTTTTCCCTGTCAAAATAAAAGTTAAAAATACTATAAAAAATTAAATAATGAGACCCCCTTCACGCCTTGTACTAACACACTGTAACCAGTTGCTGAAGTGTCAGACAAAGGCAAAACACCCTCCAACATGAAGGACTCGCAGTATATTTACCAGCTGCTTAACAGCATCGCCACTCTGCAGAGACACCAACCCATACACATCTGCTTAACAGCATCGCCACTCTGCAGAGACACCAACCCATACACATCTGCTCCAGAATGTTGTTTAGGAGATCCACCAGGCCCAACCAGAGACGTAATGGGCTGGAGTGCTCCCACAAGAACAAACTGCTTTTTCTCTCTCATTTTTCTGTTTCAACTTAAGACACTGAGAAACAATGTGTAATTTCTCACAGCAGTAATGACAAACTGGCGGTTACGAAAAAAACAGTTTTCTGCCGATCCTTATCTGTAGAAAAAGACTGAAACCTTGTAGTAGGTGACTTCTCGGATTGCTTTTTGCGTAGGGATAGCTACTGGGTGCTTTGTTTGTGAAGGTAGTTTTATGTGTCAACACAAACTCATCTGCCAGAACTGCAGCTGTCTCAAGAGTGAGATCCTTGTGCTCATAAATGTAGGTAGCAACCCTTTCATCAAGGCAAGTCTTTCAATCCTCAAGAACCTCGATCTCTTGAGAACCACACCAACGATCTAAAAGACATGCTTGTTCCCTTGACAACGCAACATGGCTTTGTGATTCTGTCTTTTGTAATTAACAGAACTGTTGTCTGTATGCCTCTGGGACCAACTCTCCACAACTCGTATGCCTGAAGAATAGCAGCTTTAACATAATCTGATCTAAAGAGATAAAGCGCTGTACACTTTGAGCATTTCCCACAAGAACACTTTGGAGGGGCAGTGACCAAATGTCTCACAGACATTTAAGGGATGTTGGAATCCACTCAGAGTAAAATATACTGTACATCCAGCTCCCATTCGTTGAAAGGCGGTACAAGTTGGCTGTTCCGACCAAGATCAACCTCTGTTGAGGGTGCAGGACGGCCTGACGGGATTCGGAGTGGCTCTCCTAATCTCATCCTCACGTTCCTGTTCCTTTTCCTTGAGCTCTAATTTCTGTTTCCAACTTTGCCGTTTAGTTGTAGCCCCCTCAAAATGATTCCACCAGTCTTGTAACCCCTCAGGGTAAATGATTCCACCAATCTTGTAACCCCTCAGGGTAAATGATTCCTGTCACGAACAGAAGAGGACCCAAGAGCGCAAGTTCAAATTCAGAGTTCTTTATTCAAGGTTACAGGCGGGAAGAGGAGTCCCAGGGGTGTCAGGGGTCTTTCAGGGTCCTCCTGTGGGTACCTGTGCTCCGGGGGTCACCAAATGTCCGGGGGTGTCCAGTCCAAGTGCTTAGTGTGTGTGTTCCCCAGTGATGGAGCGGCGTATCGGGCTGAGGGTGGTGAAACGTCTGGGCACGCTCATCTGGTGGTCGGAGACCTGGGGGAACACACACACAAACAGCAATATGAATGGCAGGCAGAAGTACAGATCAGGGCTGGGCAAATATCGTGGTGAGAGACAGAAGGCAGAAACGAGTTACCGGAGGGGCTGAAGATCGGAGAGTAGTCGAGGTCCAGAAGGCAGGTTGGGATAGACGGGGCAGTAGAACAAGGAGGCAGTCAAGAAAGGATCGGTATCACAAACAGGAGTCAGAGCGCAGACAGGCAGGTTACTGGTCCGGGTTTGAAGACGATCTGACAGGGCTTGGCTGAAAACCAGGGCTTGATATACTGGGAGAGGTAGTGGGGAAATGCAGTTCAGCTGGCAGAGTAATTAGAACAGAGTGAGGCAAGGTGAGGATGGTGAGTGGGAAATGCAGTGCAGCTGGCCAGGTAACAAGAGCAGAGCAGGGCAGGTGGAGCTAGTTAGGCTGAGTAGAGAGAGGGAGGTGAGCAGAGTGGAAGATAATTGAATGCAATTAATGTTGCTACCAGGGAGAGAGAGTGCTCATGACAGGACCCCCCCCTCCAAGGGACGGCCCCAGAAGTCCCAAGAACAACATCATGCCGGGAGGGTGGAGGGGAGCAGGCGGCGGGTCAGAACTCCTCCGAGCGGTCCGAGTGAATCTCCTCATCCTCAGAAGGAGCTGGAGGGTCACGGTCGGGAGACAGGACAGGCACTGAGACAGGAGCAGGGGCGGGCCGGACGGCTAGGAACCCCTCTTGGACGGCCCCCTACGGATTGCAGGCTGATCAGGATGTAGTCGGTGGAAGTCAGTGATAAGGGTCCGGTCCACTATCCTCCTGGCCGGGATCCAGGTCCTCTCCTCTGGACCATATCCCTCCCAATCAACGAGGTACTGGAGACCCCTACCCCTTCGCCTAGAGCGGAGCAGCCGCCGGACGGTGAAGACAGGACCGCCATCTACGAGGCGCGGAGGAGGTGGCGCCGGAGCTGCAGGGACCAGGGGACTTTCATGGACCGGCTTGACCTTGGAGACGTGGAAGGTGGGGTGGACCCGCATGGAAGCGGGCAACTGAAGTCGGACCGCCGTTGGACTGATGACTTTCTGCACAGGAAAAGGACCAATGAAGCGAGGGGCCCAGCTTTCGTGATACAACCCGCAGCGGCAGATCCCGGGCAGACAGCCAGACCTTCTGACCAACCCGGTAAGTAGGTGCTGGGGTCCTCCGTCGGTTGGCACCGACGGCGTAGCTGGTTCCAGACTTCAGGAGCACAGTGCGAGCCTGGGCCCAAGTGCGGCGGCAGCGGCGGGCATACGCAAGAGCAGACGGACAGGTGGCATCCGCCTCCTGGCTGGCAAACAGTGGAGGTTGATACCCGTAGACACACTGAAAGGGGGAGAGCCCGGTGGAGGAACTGGTGAGTGAATTATGGGCATATTCCACCCAGAGCAGGTGTTGAGCCCAGGCCCGGGGATTTTGGGAAGCCACACACCTCAGTGCCTTCTCCAGCTCCTGGTTCATGCGTTCAGTCTGGCCGTTTGACTGCGGGTGGAATCCAGACGATAGGCTGGCGGTGGCCCCAAGGAGATGACAGAACTCCTTCCAAAAGGTTGCTGAGAATTGCGGGCCCCGGTCTGACACTATATCCTGGGGTAGGCCATGGATACGAAACACATGTTCCAGGACCACCTGGGAGGTCTCTTTAGCAGAGGGTAGTTTGGGAAGGGGCACGAAGTGGGTCATCTTACTAAAGCGGTCAACAATGGTAAGGATGACTGTGTGTCCGTCAGAGGGCGGAAGGCCCGTAACAAAGTCCAGTGAAACGTGGGACCAGGGCCTCTTGGGTATGAGTAGGGGTTGCAGCAACCCAGCAGGAGGCTGGTTGGGAGTCTTGTTTCGGTTACAAGTGGGACAAGCTCGGATGAATTCTCGGACATCCCGTCTCATCCCCCGCCACCAGAACCGCTGGCGGACCAGATGAAGGGTGCGAGTGATGCCGGGATGACAGGCCAGACGGGATTCGTGCCCCCCACTGAATCACAGGTGACCTGAGATTTGCTGGAACAAACAGACGGTTGGGGGCGCTGGTGCTTGGACCTGGCTGGTCCCGAAGAGCCTCCATGACCTGCTTCTCGATCTCCCAGGTGAGGGCCGCTACGACCAAGTGGCTGGGAAGAATGGGAGCTGTCATGGCGGTGGTCTCGTCCTTCTGAAACATCCGGGAAAGAGCATCAGGTTTGATGTTGCGAGATCCCGGGCGGTAGGAGAGCGTGAAATTGAAGCGCGTAAAGAACAGAGACCACCGCTGTTGACGGGAGTTCAGCCTCCTGGCTGTTTGGATATACTCCAGGTTCTTGTGGTCTGTCCACACTACGAATGGTTCCTTTGACCCCTCTAACCAGTGCCGCCATTCTTCAAGGGCGAGCTTGACAGCCAACAGCTCGCGGTTCCCAATGTCGTAGTTGCATTCGGCAGGGGTTAGCCGACGGAGTAGAAGGCACAGGGGTGCATCTTGCCATCCTCAGCTGCTCTTTGAGAAAGCACTGCACCCACTCCCACGTCCGAAGCATCTACCTCCACCACAAACTGCCTTGCTGCATCTGGCATCTGGAGGATGGGAGCAGAAGTGAAACATGTCTTGAGGATATTGAAGGCCTTATCAGCAGCTGATGTCCATTGGTACGGTTGTTTAGTGCTGGTTAGCGCCGTGAGGGGTGCAGCCACTGTGCTATAGTTTCTGATGAATCTCCTATAAAAGTTGGCAAAGCCCAGGAACTGTTGCAACTTCTTCCGAGACTCAGGAACTGGCCAGGAAGTGACAGCCGACACCTTCGTGAGATCCATCTGAATGCTGCCCTCGGTCACCACATACCCCAGGAATGAAACGGTCTTGGCATGGAACTCGCACTTCTCTGCCTTCACGAAAAGAGAGTTCTCCAGCAGGCGGCGCAGGACCAACCGGACGTGGTGCGTGTGTTCTGACAGAGTCTTTGAGAATATTAAAATATCGTCAAGGTACACAAATACGAACGTATTTAGCATGTCCCTGAGGATATCATTCACTAGGGCTTGAAAAACTGCTGGGGCATTGGTGAGGCCGAAGGGCATGACGAGATATTCATAGTGGCCGGTTGGTGTGTTGAACGCTGTCTTCCATTCGTCTCCCTCCCTCATCCGCACCAGATGGTAGGCATTGCGAAGGTCCAGCTTAGTGAATACAGTGGCTCCCTGCAGCAGTTCGAAGGCAGACGAAAGTAAGGGCAGTGGGTAGCGATTCTTAACCGTGATGTCGTTCAGACCCCGGTAATCTATGCATGGACGAAGAGAACCGTCCTTCTTGCCGACAAAGAAGAATCCCGCTCCCTGCGGGGGAAGACGACGGTCTAATTATCCCGGAGGCAAGAGAGTCATTAATGTAGTCCTCCATGGCCTTTCTTTCCGGGGCTGACAGTGAATACAGACGACCCTTGGGAGGTGCTGTGCCAGGCAGGAGATCAATCGCGCAGTCATAGGGTCTGTGTGGGGGTAGAGATGTCGCCTTGGATTTGTTGAACACCTCTTTCAGGCTGTGGTAACAGGCCGGAACATTGGATATGTCGGAGGTAGCGCTAGATCCTTCCCGGTGAACGGGCAGGGTGGCCCCCCTTAAACAGGTCTGGTGACAACTCCTTCCCCACTCACGGACTGTTCCTGTCTCCCAGTCGATGTGGGGGTTGTGCTGACGGAGCCACGGGTATCCAAGAATGAGTGGTTGGCCAGGTGAGTGTAGGAGGTGAAACTGGATGGACTCCTGGTGGTTTCCTGACAGCAGGATTGTCACAGGGGCGGAGATATGAGTGACAGTGCCAAGATGATGCCCATCCAGGGCTCGTGCAGGAATGGGTTGTGTCAGTTGATGATGGTTCACGCCCAGTTGCTGTGCAAGCTCAGGGTCCATGATGTTTGCTTCGGCCCGGAATCCACAAGGGCGGCCAATGTATGAGTCTTGTCAGAAAGCTGAAGGCGGAGATGAAGCAGGGTCTTTCGGATGGAGGGAGACTGAAGGCTTGTTGAGCTCACCCGGATCTCCCCTACACCTGGTGAGCTGCGGCTTTTGCCGGACAAGTAGCGACACGGTGATTCTCGCCACCACAGTAGAGGCAAAGGTTGGAGCTTAGACGGCGCCCGACGCTCCTCGGGAGTCAGAGAGGCACGGCCAATCTCCATGGGCTCAGGCTGATTGAGTTGGCTATGGGACTTGACAGGCAGGGGCTGGACAGAAGCGGTATCGACCCGAGTACGGATGGCAGGTTGACTGAGACGGCCCTTCTCCCTCCTCCGGGTCTGTATACGGCGGTCAATGCGAACGGCAAGGTCAATGGCGGCATCAAGCGTTGAGGGCGGGTCATGGGAAACAAGCTCGTCCTTGATATAGTCCGCCAGGCTATGGAGGAAGGCTTGCACCAGTGCCTCTGGGTTAAACGAGCTTTGACTGGCCAGGGTACGAAAGTCAATGGAGAAGTCTGCCACTGTCCGATTGCCCTGACGGATGGTGAGCAGAGCTTGTGACGCTTCGGCTGTTGGCGAGCCTAGGTCAAAGACCTTTAACATCTCCTCCTCAAAGGCACTGAAGGAGGCACAGGCTGGGGTTTGCCGGTCGAATTCCGCCGTTCCCCACAACCGAGCTCGACCGGTGAGATGTGTGATGACATACCCCACCTTGGCTCCCTCTGTTGAGAAAGTCCTGGGCTGTAGTGCAAACTGGATTCGCAGCTGCTCAAGAATGGTCTTACTTGCTTCTGGTTGCCATCAAAACGTTCCGGGTTCCCAATCCTTGGTTCAGGAGCGTGGGGATCTGGTGGCAGCACTGCCGGGCCTGCAGCATTGGGACCTCCAGCGGAGGGATGAAGGAGTATCGGTGGTACAGGAACAAAAGGACCAGGGGGGTGCAGGTGGAGTAGCCGGGCTTGAGAGTAGTTGCAGGGCTTGGGCTAGCTGTTGTTGCTGCAGTTGGAACTGTTGTTGCTGCTGGTTGAATAGCTGGAGAAGGGAAGCGATGTCGCCAGCCATCCGATTTATGTCTCCCTCAGAGCGTTCCAGTCGCTGTAGGGCAGTCCTCTCTGGCTCTTCCTCCATCGTGGTCAGGGAGTGCGCTGGGTCCATGATGGTCAGATCGTTCTGTCACGAACAGAAGAGGACCCAAGAGCGCAAGTTCAAATTCAGAGTTCTTTATTCAAGGTTACAGGCGGGAAGAGGAGTCCCAGGGGTGTCAGGGGTCTTTCAGGGTCCTCCTGTGGGTACCTGTGCTCCGGGGGTCACCAAATGTCCGGGGGTGTCCAGTCCAAGTGCTTAGTGTGTGTGTTCCCCAGTGATGGAGCGGCGTATCGGGCTGAGGGTGGTGAAACGTCTGGGCACGCTCATCTGGTGGTCGGAGACCTGGGGGAACACACACACACAACAGCAATATGAATGGCAGGCAGAAGTACAGATCAGGGCTGGGCAAATATCGTGGTGAGAGACAGAAGGCAGAAAGCGAGTTACCGGAGGGGCTGAAGATCGGAGAGTAGTCGAGGTCCAGAAGGCAGGTTGGGATAGACGGGGCAGTAGAACAAGGAGGCAGTCAAGAAAGGATCGGTATCACAAACAGGAGTCAGAGCGCAGACAGGCAGGTTACTGGTCCGGGGTTTGAAGACGATCTGACAGGGCTTGGCTGAAAACCAGGGCTTGATATACTGGGAGAGGTAGTGGGGAAATGCAGTTCAGCTGGCAGAGTAATTAGAACAGAGTGAGGCAAGGTGAGGATGGTGAGTGGGAAATGCAGTGCAGCTGGCCAGGTAACAAGAGCAGAGCAGGGCAGGTGGAGCTAGTTAGGCTGAGTAGAGAGAGGGAGGTGAGCAGAGTGGAAGATAATTGAATGCAATTAATGTTGCTACCAGGGAGAGAGAGTGCTCATGACAGATTCCACCAATCTTGTAACCCCTCAGGGTAAATTATTCCACCAATCTTGTAACCCCTCAGGGTAAATGATTCCACCAATCTTGTAACCCCTCAGGGTAAATGTCAGTGACAGAAACTGTACCACAAAAGTGTATTTTTAATATTCAAATATCGGGCCACAGCAGAGCTTCAGAGTAGGTGTTTGAAGTGACTACCATACTCATGGGAAACAAGATCCTGGACGAGCCCCCATTTTGTTATGTTCCACAGCAAGAAAACCTAAAATGTCGCTCAAACAGAAGGGGAACTAACAAATAGTCACTGACCACAACCAAAACGAAACAGGTGGGGTTTTAGGAGGGGTTCTGAAAGACAGTCATGGGGGGGTCCACTGGAGGTCGACTAGCAACAACTACTGGGACCTAACAGACACCCACCACTAAATGTGACCAAGAAGAAGAAAACAAAAGAAAAAGCCACACCAAACTTAAATATATAAATAAAGACCGGAAGCAAACCATAAAGTGGAGCAAAACAAAAACAGGGAAGATCAGAAAAATGATTGTATTTTTTAAATAAATAAAATAGGGAGAGCCAACTAAAGGTGTTGACCCTCCACATCTCTCAAGACAACTAAAGGTGTTGACCCTCCACATCTCTCAAGACAACTAAAGGTGTTGACCCTCCACATCTCTCAAGACAACTAAAGGTGTTGACCCTCCACATCTCTCAAGACAACTAAAGGTGTTGACCCTCCACATCTCTCAAGAAAACTAAAGGTGTTGACCCTCCACATCTCTCAAGACAACTAAAGGTGTTGACCCTCCACATCTCTCAAGACAACTAAAGGTGTTGACCCTCCACATCTCTCAAGAAAACTAAAGGTGTTGACCCTCCACATCTCTCAAGACAACTAAAGGTGTTGACCCTCCACATCTCTCAAAACAACTGGAGCACTGGGCCAGCCACTCTTAAATATCAACTGGGACAGCACCTTCCCACTAACGAGACGGACAAACCAGCACAGGTGTAACACATACTGACCAATGAGGTGAAACCAATCGGTGCGACCCATGTGCCAACGTGCTAACGTCCAACCTCGAAATATAAATGGAAAAACCAAAGCCTGTAGCCTATATAATATTAGGTATAACCTACACTATACAGAAGTATGTGGACACCCCTTCAAATTAGTGGATTCGGCTAGTTCAGCCACACCCATGCTGACAGGTGTATATAATCGAGCACACAGCCATGTAATCTCCATAGACAAACATTGGCAGTAGAATGGCCTTACTGAAGAGCTCAGTGACTTTCAACGTGGCACCGTCAAAGGATGCCACCTTTCCAGCAAGTCAGTTCGTCAAATTTCTGCCCTGCTAGAGCTGCCCGGCAGCCGCACACAAGCCTAAGATCGCCATGCGCAATGCCAAGCGTCGGCTGGAGTGGTGTAAAGCGAGCTATTGGACTCTGGAGCAGTGGAAACGCGTTCTCTGGAGTGATGAATCACACTCCACCATCTGGCAGTCCGACGGACGAATCTGGGTTTGGTGGATGCCAGGAGAACGCTACCTGCCCCAATGCATAGTGCCAACTGTAAAGTTTGGTGGAGGAGGAATAATGGTCTGGGGCTGTTTTTCATGGTTCGGGCTAGGCACCTTAGTTCCAGTGAAGGGAAATCTTAACGCTACAACATACAATGACATTCTAGACGATTCTGTGCTTCCAACTTTGTGGCAACAGTTTTTATTTATATTTAGTTATTGAACCTTTATTTCACTTTGGGGAAGGCCCTTTCCTGTTTCAGCATGACAATGCCAACGTGCAACCCTTGATACAGTTCGGAAATCAACTTTAGAGGTTTGTCAGACTGCCTTAAAATAATTTTAATCTTTGAAGCTTCTGGTTTGTCCAGTGTTTGTTGCACAGAGAGAATAAAGTGTTGCATCTGCAAAAGTTCACCTCAGTGCTGACTGGTCTTTCCTGGTTCCCTGACCCTGCACCTCAGTGCCATCGCAGACTGGTCTTCCCTGGTTCCCTGACCCTGCACCTCAGTGCTGACTGGTCTTCCCTGGTTCCCTGACCCTGCACCTCAGCGCCATCACAGACTGGTCTTCCCTGGTTCCCTGACCCTGCACCTCAGTGCCATCACAGACTGGTCTTCCCTGGTTCCCTGACCCTGCACCTCAGTGCCATCACAGACTGGTCTTCCCTGGTTCCCCTGACCCTGCACCTCAGTGCCATCACAGACTGGTCTTCCCTGGTTCCCTGACCCTGCACCTCAGTGCCATCACAGACTGGTCTTCCCTGGCTGCCTGACCCTGCACCTCAGTGCTGACTGGTCTTCCCTGGTTCCCTGACCCTGCACCTCAGTGCCATCACAGACTGGTCTTCCCTGGTTCCCTGACCCTGCACCTCAGTGCTGACTGGTCTTCCCTGGTTCCCTGACTCTGCACCTCAGTGCTGACTGGTCTTCCCTGGCTGCCTGACCCTGCACCTCAGTGCTGACTGGTCTTCCCTGGTTCCCTGACCCTGCACCTCAGTGCCATCACAGACTGGTCTTCCCTGGTTCCCTGACCCTGCACCTCAGTGCCATCACAGACTGGTCTTCCCTGGTTCCCTGACCCTGCACCTCAGTGCCATCACAGACTGGTCTTCCCTGGTTCCCTGACCCTGCACCTCAGTGCCATCACAGACTGGTCTTCCCTGGTTCCCTGACCCTGCACCTCAGTGCCATCACAGACTGGTCTTCCCTGGCTGCCTGACCCTGCACCTCAGTGCTGACTGGTCTTCCCTGGTTCCCTGACCCTGCACCTCAGCGCCATCACAGACTGGTCTTCCCTGGTTCCCTGACCCTGCACCTCAGCGCCATCACAGACTGGTCTTCCCTGGTTCCCTGACCCTGCACCTCAGTGCCATCACAGACTGGTCTTCCCTGGCTGCCTGACCCTGCACCTCAGCGCCATCACAGACTGGTCTTCCCTGGTTCCCTGACCCTGCACCTCAGTGCCATCACAGACTGGTCTTCCCTGGTTCCCTGACCCTGCACCTCAGTGCCATCACAGACTGGTCTTCCCTGGCTGCCTGACCCTGCACCTCAGCGCCATCACAGACTGGTCTTCCCTGGTTCCCTGACCCTGCACCTCAGCGCCATCACAGACTGGTCTTCCCTGGTTCCCTGACCCTGCACCTCAGTGCCATCACAGACTGGTCTTCCCTGGCTGCCTGACCCTGCACCTCAGCGCCATCACAGACTGATCTTCCCTGGTTCCCTGACCCTGCACCTCAGTGCCATCACAGACTGGTCTTCCCTGGTTCCCTGACCCTGCACCTCAGCGCCATCACAGACTGGTCTTCCCTGGTTCCCTGACCCTGCACCTCAGTGCCATCACAGACTGGTCTTCCCTGGCTGCCTGACCCTGCACCTCAGTGCCATCACAGACTGGTCTTCCCTGGTTCCCTGACCCTGCACCTCAGTGCCATCACAGACTGGTCTTCCCTGGTTCCCTGACCCTGCACCTCAGCGCCATCACAGACTGGTCTTCCCTGGTTCCCTGACCCTGCACCTCAGCGCCATCACAGACTGGTCTTCCCTGGTTCCCTGACCCTGCACCTCAGTGCCATCACAGACTGGTCTTCCCTGGCTGCCTGACCCTGCACCTCAGTGCCATCACAGACTGGTCTTCCCTGGTTCCCTGACCCTGCACCTCAGTGCCATCACAGACTGGTCTTCCCTGGTTCCCTGACCCTGCACCTCAGTGCCATCACAGACTGGTCTTCCCTGGTTCCCTGACCCTGCACCTCAGTGCCATCACAGACTGATCTTCCCTGGTTCCCTGACCCTTCACCTCAGTGCCATCACAGACTGGTCTTCCCTGGTTCCCTGACCCTGCACCTCAGTGCTGACTGGTCTTTCCTGGTTCCCTGACCCTGCACCTCAGTGCCATCACAGACTGGTCTTTCCTGGTTCCCTGACCCTGCACCTCAGTGCTGACTGGTCTTCCCTGGTTCCCTGACCCTGCACCTCAGTGCCATCACAGACTGGTCTTTCCTGGTTCCCTGACCCTGCACCTCAGTGCCATCACAGACTGGTCTTCCCTGGTTCCCTGACCCTGCACCTCAGTGCCATCACAGACTGGTCTTCCCTGGTTCCCTGACCCTGCACCTCAGTGCTGACTGGTCTTCCCTGGCTGCCTGACCCTGATGAGACCCCTGTCACCATCTGATCCTGCTCAGATGAGGCATGACAAAGAATTACCTTGGTGTACATTTATACATTATATTATCCAAGAATAGAATCAATGGTTCAATAATTGAAATTACCTTTATTCCCAGATCCCAGACTGATTGTTATAATATACTGCAAAATTCCCCTGAGCTCCGTAGACTGGTCTTCCCTGGCTCTGACCCTGCTGGGACACCTGTCACCATCTGATCCTGCTAAGAGATGATGATCATAGTGTTGTGTACTGACTGTGCACCATGACAGTGAAGGCTGTAGAGCTGTTTATACCATGTCAGTGTGAAAAGTAGGGAATTAGCTAGGGAAACTGACAGATCAATAACGTTACATTGCTATACTGACTGTGATTGAGGCAAAAATAATATCTAACGTTAGCCAACTTTTGGCTGGCTCTAATGGTACATCAACTGGCGAAAACGAGCCAAGTTAATTTACTTCTGTTGAAATGGGACAAAACAAAGGTTACAAAACATTTCCGTACACGCAACAGCTGTTAGATACTGCTACCTGTTTTGACAGGTATTACTAGAGACGTTGGTTTTGTCATTATTATCCAAGCATGTGCGTTAATCCAGAGGACGATTCACACAGGATTAGTTTTCCCAAACTGCCCCATGTAATTCCATATTTAAAAATAAATAAAATTAATGTAATTGATTAATGACGGAAGCCTGGAGGTTGTTATTGTAGGTGTGAAGCTATTTCAACATGTCTAAACATTAATAGGCTACACTGATATCTCGTGCTTGGCTGCCAAATGTATAGGTCTCCCCATAATATTTAAATTGATGAAGTGTGATCATAGTAATTATCTTAGTGATCCATGGTAGACGTCCCTCCTCATAACAATGCCCCCCATCCTGCTGATTTCAGCTGCTGAGCCGTATTTCCACTTGACTGTGTTTATGGATGAGAAAGTGAATTTGCCATTTCCAAAAAGTTTAGCAGGGATGCTGCTTTGCGATCTATTGCCTAGGACAGGGCTCTACAACCCTGTTTGTGGAGAGCTGGGTCATTCCTACCATGCGGTGCTTTTTCTGTCCCCAGGAAATATCAGTTCTTATTTGGTGTAAAATGTGGATTCCAAAAGGCTTTAAATATAAGGTCCGGTGTCATTTACCTTAAAAACACAAAAATATGTGTTTAAAATTGTATGCATTTTAAAAACTTTTTGTCAGTGGATGTAGGTGTTTTTGCCATGTCCTCAGGTGCTATCAACTTTCACAAGAAATATAAGCCTAAAATAATAAAATGTTTAAAATCTTAAAGTCTCTTTCATCAATAAAGTTTTTCATGATTATTGTATTTTTTATTTCAGATTTTCTGTATCCCTGATATCACTTTCCACCCTGTTAGTTTGTTGTAATTCTCCATTGAAGAAAACAACCCCTTCCTACAATAACACCACATTTTTCTTTACATTTTACGTCATTTAGCAGACGCTCTTATCCAGAGCGACTTACAGTTAGTGAATACATATTTTTTTTATACTGGCCCCCCGTGGGAATCGAACCCACAACCCTGGCGTTGCAAACGCCATGCTCTATCAACTGAGCTACATCCCTGCCAGCCATTCCCTCCCCTACCCTGGACGAATTGTGCGCCGCCCATGAGTCTCCCGGTCACGGCCGGCTGCGACAGAGCCTGGATTCGAACCAGGATCTAGTGGCACAGTTAGCACTGCGATGCAGTGCCTTAGACCACTGCACCACTCAGGAGACATTCAGGAAGTGCCAAAAACCTATGGTTTAAAGGTACATAAATATAAACACTCAGTTGTATCTATTTGTCCATGTTTCATGTCCATGTCTTAAAACTGCATTGTTGGTTAAGGGCTTGTCAGTAAGCGTTTCACTGTAAGGGCTATACCTGTTGGTTAAGGGCTTGTCAGTAAGCGTTTCACTGTAAGGGCTATACCTGTTGGTTAAGGGCTTGTCAGTAAGCGTTTCACTGTAAGGGCTATACCTGTTGGTTAAGGGCTTGTCAGTAAGCGTTTCACTGTAAGGGCTATACCTGTTGGTTAAGGGCTTGTCAGTAAGCGTTTCACTGTAAGGGCTATACCTGTTGGTTAAGGGCTTGTCAGTAAGCGTTTCACTGTAAGGGCTATACCTGTTGGTTAAGGGCTTGTCAGTAAGCGTTTCACTGTAAGGGCTATACCTGTTGGTTAAGGGCTTGTCAGTAAGCGTTTCACTGTAAGGGCTATACCTGTTGTATTCAGCACATGTAACATTTGATTTGATGTTGTTAGTTTGTATGTCCCACTCATACATTTCCACCCTATTAGGCTAAATTATTGAGAGATAAAAAAATCGAAATGTTAAAATATGTTTGATAGAGCAGTTAAAATCCTGTTCAAATGTTCACCATTATGCTAGCTCAATCTTGCTCACTCACAGAGCTATGGCTAATTTAGGCTCAACATCTCCTCCCTGTTAGGTGCCATCCACCCTTTTAGGATTATGGACAAATTGGAAAATGCACCCAAAAATGTGTGCCTGAGCTTGACCAATATGTTTTTCGTATAGGTCAAACATGTCCTTTTTCTGACGGAATACTGTTTTTTTTTCTCAAAGGTTTTGAGGTCCAAATGGCACCCTATTGTAGGAATGACCCAGCTACCCTCCTGTAGGTTTTCTCTCCAACCCTAATCCATCGCATCTGATTAAATAATGATGGTTGATAAACTGAATCAGGTTAGTTACTGGGGGTGAAGCAAAAACCTACTGGAAGGTAGCTTTCCAGGAACAGGGTTGGAGAGCCCTGACCTAGGACATCAACAGCCAGCCAGGGTTTCATTAAATAAACTATCGGTACAATACTTTTTATTTCACATTTGGGCCAAATTAAACTGATGCATTTGGCGATGTTCAACTTCAATTCAATGGCACTATGAAGAATAGCTTAGCCATACTCATTGATAGCCTAATATATACTTTAATATACGTTTGGTGAATTTATGAGGCATTGCTAGACAAGACATTGCTAGACACAGTTACCAAGATATAGCCTATGCGCACGGTTCTGACTGTCGGTCTATCTGCCCCGATCCTCTCCCCATTGCGGTTGCCCCTGCGGGCTAGTGTGTGATTGGTCTTCGGTCTGCTGCTGGTGGAATAGCTCAGCCTACTCATTGATAGCCCCTACTTTAGTGAAGGCCTTTAGCCTACATCTTTTGATTACCGATGCACGGTTCTGTCTGGTGGCTGACACGCCTACCTATGCCTGGCTGTGCCCCTCCCATCTCACTCTCTCTTTCTTTGCTGTGAAAGATGAGATAGTTTTGTGTTCTCGAAGTAGACTACGGCAAATAGTTTCCTCCATTGCAAAATACTGAATATTAGGAGTCAAGCTTGACGCCCAGAAATGCGAGTCGACGGGCAAGGTGTTGAGGAATCGATTATTTTGGAGTCGACTCCTCACCACTATCTAAAGCACACCGGGGGAGGTTACAAAAATGCAATTTCAGAATGTGTGTGTGTGTGTGTGTGTGTGTGTGTGTGTGTGTGGGGGGGGGTCATGTCCCCCGTCCCCAACGAAAGTTGTGCCCCTGAGTACAATGCAGTTGCAGAATAGAATGATATTATATGAAAGTATATACATTAGTAGTGAAGTAAGGTGACGTAACTATTGCATTGGTTCTGTAGACAAAACTGATTTCAGTGTGTACAGAATATGAATAAATGGTAAGTGTGTGGTAGGGTACAGTAGTCAGCCCAGGGTTCAGTGTGTGGGACAGTCTTGTGGCTTGGGGGTAGAGTCTGGCTTTGAGACAGGTGGTCCGAGACTTGATGTTGACCTGGGCGTTAGGAAGGCGGCAAATAGCAAGCAGGAGGACATTTTTTATTATCTGGGAAGCTGTTTACTAATCTGCCTCCACCTACCTAGTAAAGTAGCCTAGCATGTTAGACTCTGAAAAACATATATACATCTTACATAGCACTGAGCCTGGGAACATTTGAAACGCAGTTTCCCATTGTTTAGCTAGCTAAATAACTGATGGTGAAATGAACAGCTGAGATAAGATTCGTTGCATTTAGTGGAAGCATGGAAATGAAAGGTTCGTAGTTAAACATCTTATTTTTCAATTTCCCCTAGCTAGCTAGCTACCAGTACTGTACCAAGCAAGCTAACGTTAGCTAGCTAATATGTTTTCCCTCAGAGAATAAGCATGTTGTTGGACGCCGATGTATTTCTTAAACAATATGAGCAAACAAGCCTTGTAGCTAACTACCAATCATCACGTATTTTAGCATCTGTAGCCAACTTGTACGATGTGTTTTTAAAAAAATATTACGGTGAGGGGCCTTTGTTTCTAAGCGGTGCTTGATATTGACCAATTAGCAACAGTGATTTTAGCTACCGCTAGCTAGCAAGCTAACTTGGTTAGCCAGGCCTGGTCAAGCAGAGCAACCTTGTTAGGTAGCTAACGTTAGCTAGCTACAGTTTCCATTTAGTTAGCTACGAGTTATACCATCGTGGTATTGTTAGCGAACTAGTCAACCAGTTATTTAGTTGTAATTTTGATAGCCATCTCGCAGACGTTAACTAGCTAACTAATTAACTAGCTTGCTACCTAGCATGAAGCAATGCTAGCAATAGTGAGATTACAGCTTCACCAGCTAGCTAAAAATGTCGCTAGTTAGCTACAAGGCTTGTTTGCTCATATTGTTTAAGAAATACATCGGCGTCCAACAACATGCTTATTCTCTGAGGGAAAACATATTAGCTAGCTAACGTTCAACACTTTTTTTTTTTAAATTGCTCCTGCTTTTAACTTGCTATTGAGGCCAGGGGCTAGTTTGCTATATTGAATCTAGCTGGTTAACTTCAAAACAATAAAACCAGCTAACGTTAGCTAGCCAACAAAAATAACCTCAGAACTGAGTCTGGGCCAAATCAAGGATGACATCTTCTGGCTCATATTGTCAAATTAATTGTAGGCAGACAGACAATACCTCTGTCTTCACAGCTGATATTTCAGTACTGATAAAAAAGACCGGTCGTTATCTGGCTAGCAATGCTCCTCGACTAGCTAGCTAACCCATGATGGCTAACATTACATTTACATTTACGTCATTTAGCAGACGCTCTTATCCAGAGCGACTTACAAATTGCTAGCTAGTTTTGCCTGAAATATGTGGCCATTATATAGTAAAATGGGTCTCATCAAATTACATTCATAAAGCCCTAATAAGTAGTTTCATGTGGGATGCCTGATGATCAAGGTAAACGTTGATCATTTTGAGAGTTAACTTCCAGTAGGTAGCTAGCTGAAGAATATCAGACTACCTGTGTCATTTGACAGTAAGTCATAGCTACATCCATCATAAAAATATTCTAACATACATAGAATATAATTAACTTATTCTGACATTTCTGTTGGCTATTATCTGGGCATTGGTTGATCTGTGGCCATTTCAGGTCACTACTGCTATTTGAAAGACACTTCAGTTCAGGGCCAGACAGCAAAGGGTTTTACATCAAACTAATTGTTGATTGGTCCCAACAACTGTCTGAATGTTCTGTCCTCAGAGTGGGGCCTCCAGCCCGTACCATGAAGCAGTCAGTGATAACCTAGGTCCTAGGGAACACTGATCCATTCCTATTAATTAGATCACCCCATTTGAGAGGTGCGCACATGGGATTACCATCAATAGCATGAAATATAAGCCTTCTGGTGAGTACAAGTCAGACAGGTCGGATTTCTTACCAATTTAACCTTATTTTAGATGTTAGTCAATATGTCACTATGCATATATCCAGTTATTCACATTAATGTGTATTTGGATTACATAATCACCAGTCTAAATTAAAATGGTATGTCCAGGCAAATAAGAAACAGAAGTTAGAAAGTGGCAGGTGACATAGTCTAGCAGTGTCAGGGCAACAGCATTAGTGTTGTCTTCCAGACGTGTCTAGGGTGGTAGCAGGTCAGATGAGACAGGCCATGAACCACAACTAGCTAGATGAGGAGACAGTTGAGACAGGCCATTAAAAACAACTAGCTAGATGCTGAGGAGACAGTTGAGACAGGCCATTAAAAACAACTAACTAGATGCTGAGGAGACAGTTGAGACAGGCCATTAAAAACAACTAGCTAGATGCTGAGGAGTCAGTTGAGACAGGCCATTAAAAACAACTAGCTAGATGCTGAGGAGACAGTTGAGACAGGCCATTAAAAACAACTAGCTAGATGCTGAGGAGACAATTGAGACAGGCCATTAAAAACAACTATCTAGATGCTGAGGAGACAGTTGAGACAGGCCATTAAAAACAACTAGCTAGATGCTGAGGAGACAGTTGAGACAGGCCATTAAAAACAACTATCTAGATGCTGAGGAGACAATTGAGACAGGCCATTAAAAACAACTAGCTAGATGCTGAGGAGACAGTTGAGACAGGCCATGAACCACAACTAGCTAGATGCTGAGGAGACAGTTGAGACAGGCCATTAAAAACAACTATCTAGATGCTGAGGAGTCAGTTGAGACAGGCCATGAACCACAACTAGCTAGATGCTGAGGAGTCAGTTGAGACAGGCCATTAAAAACAACTATCTAGATGCTGAGGAGTCAGTTGAGACAGGCCATTAAAAACAACTAGCTAGAAGCTGAGGAGTCAGTTGAGACAGGCCATTAAAAACAACTAGCTAGATGCTGAGGAGACAGTTGAGACAGGCCATGAACCACAACTAGCTAGATGCTGAGGTGACAGTTGAGACAGGCCATTAAAAACAACTAGCTAGATGCTGAGGAGTCAGTTGAGACAGGCCATGAACCACAACTAGCTAGATGCTGAGGAGTCAGTTGAGACAGGCCACTAAAAACAACTAGCTAGATGCTGAGGAGACAGTTGAGACAGGCCATTAAAAACAACTAGCTAGATGCTGAGGAGACAGTTGAGACAGGCCATGAACCACAACTAGCTAGATGCTGAGGAGTCAGTTGAGACAGGCCACTAAAAACAACTAGCTAGATGCTGAGGAGACAGTTGAGACAGGCCATTAAAAACAACTAGCTAGATGCTGAGGAGACAGTTGAGACAGGCCATGAACCACAACTAGCTAGATGCTGAGGAGTCAGTTGAGACAGGCCATGAACCAATACTAGCTAGAAGCTGAGGAGTCAGTTGAGACAGGCCATTAAAAACAACTAGCTAGATGCTGAGGAGACAGTTGAGACAGGCCATGAACCACAACTAACTAGATGCTGAGGAGTCAGTTGAGACAGGCCATGAACCACAACTAGCTAGATGCTGAGGAGTCAGTTGAGACAGGCCATGAACCAATACTAGCTAGAAGCTGAGGAGTCAGTTGAGACAGGCCATTAAAAACAACTAGCTAGATGCTGAGGAGTCAGTTGAGACAGGCCATGAACCACAACTAGCTAGATGCTGAGGAGTCAGTTGAGACAGGCCATTAAAAACAACTAGCTAGATGCTGAGGAGACAGTTGAGACAGGCCATGAACCACAACTAGCTAGATGCTGAGGAGACAGTTGAGACAGGCCATGAACCACAACTAACTAGATGCTGAGGAGTCAGTTGAGACAGGCCATTAAAAACAACTAGCTAGATGCTGAGGAGACAGTTGAGACAGGCCATGAACCACAACTAGCTAGATGCTGAGGAGACAGTTGAGACAGGCCATGAACCACAACTAACTAGATGCTGAGGAGTCAGTTGAGACAGGCCATGAACCACAACTAGCTAGATGCTGAGGAGTCAGTTGAGACAGGCCATGAACCAATACTAGCTAGAAGCTGAGGAGTCAGTTGAGACAGGCCATTAAAAACAACTAGCTAGATGCTGAGGAGACAGTTGAGACAGGCCATGAACCACAACTAGCTAGATGCTGAGGAGACAGTTGAGACAGGCCATTAAAAACAACTAGCTAGATGCTGAGGAGACAGTTGAGACAGGCCATTAAAAACAACTAGCTAGATGCTGAGGAGTCAGTTGAGACAGGCCATGAACCACAACTATCTAGATGCTGAGGAGTCAGTTGAGACAGGCCATGAACCACAACTATCTAGATGCTGAGGAGTCAGTTGAGACAGGCCATGAACCACAACTATCTAGATGCTGAGGAGTCAGTTGAGACAGGCCATGAACCACAACTATCTAGATGCTGAGGAGTCAGTTGAGACAGGCCATGAACCACAACTAGCTAGAAGCTGAGGAGTCAGTTGAGACAGGCCATTAAAAACAACTATCTAGATGCTGAGGAGTCAGTTGAGACAGGCCATTAAAAACAACTAGCTAGAAGCTGAGGAGTCAGTTGAGACAGGCCATTAAAAACAACTAGCTAGATGCTGAGGAGACAGTTGAGACAGGCCATGAACCACAACTAGCTAGATGCTGAGGAGACAGTTGAGACAGGCCATTGTATCTCTCTCTCTCTCTCTCTCTCTCTCTCTCTGTCTCTCTGTCTCTCTCTCTTTGCGTCTCTCTCTGTCTCTCTCTCTTTGCGTCTCTCTCTGTGTCTCTCTCTGTGTGTCTCTCTCTCTCTGTGTCTCTATGTCTCTCTCTCTGTCTCTCTCTTTGCGTCTCTCTCTCTGCGTCTCTCTCTCTCTCTGTGTCTCTCTCTCTGTCTCTCTCTCTCTCTGTTTCTCTCTCTTTGCGTCTCTCTCTGTCTTTGCGTCTCTCTCTCTCTGTCTCTCTCTCTGTCTGTCTCTCTCTCTCTTTGCGTCTCTCTCTGTCTTTGCGTCTCTCTGTCTCTATGTCTCTGTGTCTCTCTCTCTCTCGGTCTCTCGCTCTTTGCGTCTCTATCTCTCTCTCTGTGTCTCTCTCAATTCAATTATATTCCATTGAAGGGTTTTATTGGCATGGGAAACGTATGTTAACGTTGCCAAAGCAAGTGAAGTAGATAGTAACCAAATGTGAAATAAAAATAAACAATAAATATTAACAGTAAACATTACACTCAGAAGTTCCAAAAGAATAAAGACATTTCAAATGTCATATTATGTCTATATACAGTGTTGTAACAATGTGCAAATAGTTAAAGTACAAATGGGAAAATAAATAATCATAAATATGGGTTGTATTTACAATGGTGTTTGTTCTTCACTGGTTGCCCTTTTCTTGTGGCGACAGGTCACAAATCTTGCTGCTGTGATTGCACACTGTGGTTTTTCACCCAGTAGATAAGGGAGTTTATCAAAATTGGGTTTGTTTTCGAATTCTTTGTGGATCTCTGTAATCTGAGGGAAATATGTGTCTCTAATATGGTCATACATTTGGCAGGAGGTTAGGAAGTGCAGCTCAGTTTCCACCTCATTTTGTGGGCAGTGTGCACATAGCCTGTCTTCTCTTGAGAGCCAGGTCAGCCTACGGAGGCCTTTCTCAATAGCAAGGCTATGCTTACTGAGTCTGTACATAGTCGAAGCTTTCCTTAAGTTTGGGTCAGTCACAGTGGTCAGGTATTCTGCCACTGCGTACTCTCTGTTTAGGGCCAAATAGCATTCTAGTTTGCTCTGTTTTTTTTGTTAATTCTTTCCAATGTGTCAAGTAATTCTCTTTTTGTTTTCCCATGATTTGGTTGGGTCTAATTGTGTTGTTGTCTTGGGGCTCTGTGGGGTCTGTTTGTGTTTGTGAACAGAGCCCCAGGACCAGCTTACTTAGGGGACTCTTCTCCAAGTTCATCTCTCTGTAGGTGATGGCTTTGTATGTAGGTGATGGCTTTGTTATGGAAGGTTTGGGAATCTCTTCCTTTTAAGTGGTTATAGAATTTAACGGCTCTTTTCTGGATTTTGATCATTAGCGGGTATCGGCCTAATTCTGCTCTGCATGCATTATTTGGTGTTTTTCGTTGTACACTGAGGATATTTTTGCAGAATTCTGCATGCAGTCTCAATTTGGTGTTTGTCCCATTTTGTGAATTCTTGGTTGGTGAGCGGACCCCAGACCTCACAACCATAAAGGGCAATGGGTTCTATAACTGATTCAAGTATTTTTAGCCAGATCCTAATTGGTATGTCAAATTATATGTTCCTTCTGATGGCATAGAAGGCCCTTCTTGCCTTGTCTCTCAGATCGTTCACAGCTTTGTGGAAGTTACCTATATCTCTCTCTCTCTCCTTCCACTCTCCATATATATCTCTCTCCTTCCCCTCTCTATATATCTCTACCTCCCCTTCATCTCTCTCTCTCACCTTCCCCTCTCCATCTCTCTCTCCCCTCTCCATCTCTCTCCCCTTCCACTCTATAAACCCTGTTCCTTAACCTTTAACCTGGCTTCAGTAGAATGTTGTGACTTGTCATCTGATGTGGTAATGCAGTGCTGATGGCTCAGTCTCAGTCTGATGTTGTTGTGTATTAGTCTTAACTGCTCCTCTGCTCCCCTGTAGGAAAGGTTAAGTGGTGAAGCTGCTGCTGAGGGGGAAGCCATGTCACGGGTCCCTTCCCCTCCTCCACCAGGGGACATGTCTACAGGGCCTGTGGCGGAGAGCTGGTGTTACACACAGGTAGGGGACATGGCTACAGGGCCTGTGGCGGAGAGCTGGTGTTACACACAGGTAGGGGACATGGCTACAGGGCCTGTGGCGGAGAGCTGGTGTTACACACAGGTAGGGGACATGGCTACAGGGCCTGTGGCGGAGAGCTGGTGTTACACACAGGTAGGGGACATGGCTACAGGGCCTGTGGCGGAGAGCTGGTGTTACACACAGGTAGGGGTGGGTGTAGGTAGGGGTGGGTGTGTGTAGGTAGGTGTGTGTGTGTGTAGGTAGGTGTGTGTAGGTGTGTGTGTGTGTGTAGGTAGGGGTGTGTAGGTAGGGGTGGGTGTGTGTAGGTGTGTGTGTGTAGGTAGGGGTGTGTAGGTAGGGGTGTGTAGGTGTGTGTGTGTAGGTAGGGGTGTGTAGGTAGGGTTGTGTAGGTAGGGGTGTGTAGGTGTGTGTGTGTAGGTAGGGGTGTGTAGGTGTGTGTGTGTAGGTAGGGGTGTGTGTGTCTGCCCACTGTCTCTCTGTGTGTAGGTAGGGGTGGGTGTGTGTAGGTGTGTGTGTGTGTGTAGGTAGGGGTGTGTGTGTCTGCCCACTGTCTCTCCATCATCAACATGCAGTCCCTTCAGAAAGTATTCACACCCCTGGACTTTTTCCGCATTCTGTTGTGTTACAGCCTGAATTTAAAATGGGTTAAATATAGTTGTTGTTTTTTGTCACTGGCCTACGCACAATACCCTATAATGTTAAAGTGGAATTATGTTTTTAGAAATTTTTACAAGTTAATAAATAATGAAAAGCTGAAATGTCTTGAGTCAATAAGTATTCAACCCCTTTGTTATGGCAAGCCTAAATAAGTTCAGGAGTAAAAATGTGCTTAACAAGTCACATTGCATGGACTCATGGTGTGTTCAAAAATAGTGTTTAATATGATTTTGTAGTCCACACATACAATTTATCTGTAAGGTCCCTCAGTCAAGCAGTGAATTGCAAACCCAATGCCTCGCAAAGAAGGGCACCTATTGGTAGATGGGTAAAAAAAAAAGCAGACATTGAATATCCCTTTGAGCATGGTCTTATTAATTAATTAATTGCATCTACTTTGGATGGTGTATCAATACACCCAGTCACTACAAAGATTCAGGCGTCCTTCCTAACTCAGTTGCCGGAGAGGAAGGAAACCGCTCAGGGATTTCACCATGAGGCCAATGGTGACTTTAACCGATGTTAAAAGTCAATGTCCGCCCCCCCTTGGAAATCTAATTAGCTTAAGAGACTCTCACGAACATGTACATGGACTCACAAGCCTCGTCTGAAGGTAGGCTGTTCTGAGGGCAAAAGGGGGTGCAACTCAATATCAGGAAGGTGTATATGGAAGTAGTTTAGTGGCAATATTTTTTTGTTAAATAAAACAAATAATTCCTGATATTTCTTATACAGTGCATTCGGAAATTATTCAGACCCCTTACCTTTTTCCACATTTTGTTACGTTACAGCCTTATTCTAAAATTGATTACATTTTTTAAAAATCCTCATCAATCTACACACAATACCCCATAATGACAAAGTGAAACGTTTTTTTGACATTTTTGCAGATTTATAAAAATAAAAAAACTGATATCACATTTACATAAGTATTCAGACCTTTTACTCAGTACTTTGTTGAAAAAGTCAAGGGGTCTGAATACTTTCCGAATGCACTGTATCTCTCAGATATAGGACAGACACTAAAATACACTTTTTCCATGAATGAATGAGTTATTCAATAACGCTTCCATGGGCTAGTAGCAGGAAGGCTAGACTCTTAAGGATTAAAATAGTTAGAGTTTAATGGCTGTGATAGGAGAAGACTGAGGATGGATCAACAACATTGACAGTGAAGAAAAGAGGAAGCCTGTACAGAATGCAAACATTCCAAAACATGCATCCTGTTCGCAATAAGGCACTAAAGTAATACGGCACAAAATGTGGCAAAGCAATTACATTTTTGTCCTGAATACAAAGTTTTATGTTTGTGGAAAATACAACACATTACTGAGTACCACTCTCCATATTTCCAAGCATAGTGGTGGCTGCATTCTGTTACGGGTATGCTTATAATCGTTAAGGACTGGGGAGTTTTTGAGGATAAAAAGAAACAGAATGGAGCTAAGCACAGGCAAAATCCTAGAGGAAAAACCTGGTTCAGTCTGCTTTCCACCAGACACTGGGAGATTAATTCACCTTTCCGCAGGATAATAACCTAAAACACAAGGCCAAATATACACTTGAGTTGCTTAGACGACAAGATGACAGTGAATGTTCCTGAGTAGCCTAGTTACAGTTTTGACTTAAATCGGCTTGAAAATTATCCAGAAAGACTCACAGCTGTAATCTCTGCCAAAGGTGATTCTAACATACTTATATCTTGCATGGAGCCCCAGACCGAGGGTGATTGACCGTCATCTTGAAGTTCTTCCATTTTCTAATAATTGCGCCAACAGTTGTTGCCTTCTCACCAAGCTGCTTGCCTATTGTCCTGTAGCCCATCCCAGCCTTGTGCAGGTCTACAATTGTATCCCTGATGTTCTTACACAGCTCTCTGGTCTTGGCCATTGTGGAGAGGTTGGAGTCTGTTTGATTGAGTGTGTGGACAGGTGTCTTTTATACAGGTAACGAGTTCAAACAGGTGCAGTTAATACAGGTAATGAGTGGAGAACAGGAGGGCTTCTTAAAGAAAAACTAACAGGTCTGTGAGAGCCGGAATTCTTACTGGTTGGTAGGTGATCAAATACTTATGTCATGCAATAAAATGCAAATTAATTACTTAAAAATCATACAATGTGATTTTCTGGATTTTTGTTTTAGATTCCGTCTCTCACAGTTGAAGTGTACCTATGATAAAAATTACAGACCTCTACATGCTTTGTAAGTAGGAAAACCTGCAAAATCGGCAGTGTATCAAATACTTGTTCTCCCCACTGTATATTGACTCAGGGGTGTAAATACTTATGTAAATTTGATATTTCTGTATTTCATTTTCAATAAATTAGCAAAAATGTCTAAATATGTTTTCACTTTGTCATTATGAGGTATTGTGTGTAGAATTGTAGGGAAAACATATATTAAATCCATTTTGAATTCAGGCTGTAACACAGCAAAATGTGTAAGTCAAGGGGTGTGAATACTTTCTGAAGGGGTTGTATGCAAAAACTAAAGCAGGAAGCACCAGTGACTCGGTTAATACAAAAGTGGTCAGATGACGCAGATGCTAAGCTACAGGACTGTTTTGCTAGCACAGACTGGAACATGTTCCGGGATTCTTCAGATAGCATTGAGGAGTACACCACATCAGTCACTGGCTTCATCAATAAGTGCATCGATGATGTCGTCCCCACAGTGACCGTACGTACATACCCCAACCAGAAGCCATGGATTACAGGAAACATCAGCACTGAGCTAAAGGGACGCTTATAACCCGGACGCTTATAAGAAATCCCGCTATGCCCTCCGACGAACCATCAAACAGGCAAAGAGTCAATACAGGACTAAGATTGAATCGTACTACACTGGCTCTGACGCTCGTCGGATGTGGCAGGGCTTGAAAACAATTACAGACTACAAAGGGAAGCACAGCCGCGAGCTGCCCAGTGACACAAGACTTCCAGACGAGCTAAACCACTTCTATGCTCGCTTCGAGGCAAGCAACACTGAAGCATGCATGAGATCACCAGCTGTTCCGGATGACTATGTGATCACGCTCTCCGTAGCCGATGTGAGTAAGACTTTTAAGCAGGTCAACATTCACAAGGCCGCAGGGCCAGACGGATTACCAGGACGTGTACTCCGAGCATGTGCTGACCAACTGGCAAGTGTCTTCACTGACATTTTCAACATGTCCCTGACTGAGTCTGTAATACCAACATGTTTCAAGCAGACCACCATAGTCCCCGTGCCCAAGGACTCTAAGATAACCTGCCTGAATGACTACCGACCCGTAGCACTGACGTCTGTAGCCATGAAGTGCTTTGAAAGGCTGGTCATGGCTCACATCAACAGCATTATCCCAGAAACCCTAGACCCACTCCAATTTGCATACCGCCCCAACAGATCCACAGATGATGCAATCTCTATTGCACTCCACACTGCCCTTTCCCACCTGGACAAGAGGAACACCTACGTGAGAATGCTAGTCATTGACTACAGCTCAGCATTCAACACCATAGTGCCCTCAAAGCTCATCACTATGCTACTGATCCTCAACACGGGGGCCCCTCAGGGGTACGTGCTCAGTCCCCTCCTGTACTCCCTGTTCACCCATGACTGCATGGCCAGGCACGACTCCAACACCATCCTTGGCATTCTCTCAACCAGCTTCATGAGGTAGTCATCTGAAATGCATTTCAATTAACAGGTGCGCCTTCTTAAAAGTTAATTTGTGGAATTTCTTTCCTTCTTAATGCGTTTGAGCCAATCGGTTATGTTGCGACAAGGTAGGGGGGTATACAGAAGATAGCCCTATTTGGTAAAAAAACAAGTCCATATTATGGCAACACCTCAAATAAGCAAAGAGAAATGACAGTCCATCATTACTTTAACACATGAAGGTCAGTCAATAAGGAACATTTCAAGAACTTTGATAGTTTCTACAAGTGCCGCCGCAGTGGTCTAAGGCACTGCATCGCAGTGCTAGCTGTGCCACTAGAGATCCTGGTTCGAATCCAGGCTCTGTCATAGCCGGCCGCGACCGGGAGACCCATGGGGCGGCACACAGTTGGCCCAGCGTCGTCCAGGGTAGGGGAGGGAATGGTCGGCAGGGATGTAGAGCATGGCGTTTGCAACGCCAGGGTTGTGGGTTCGATTCCCACGGGGGGTATGAAAAATAAAAAAATAATGTATGGACTCACTAACTGTAAGTCGCTCTGGATAAGAGCGTCTGCTAAATGACTAAAATGTAAAATGTAAATGTAATTAAGTTTGCCGACAACACAACAGTGGTAGGCCTGATCACCGACAACGATGAGACAGCCTATAGGGAGGAGGTCAGAGACCTGGCCGTGTGGTGCCAGGATAACAACCTCTCCCTCAACATGACCAAGACAAAGGAGATGATTGTGGACTACAGGAAAAAAAAGAGGACTGAGCACGCACCCATTCTCCTCGACGGGGCTGTAGTGGAACAGGTTGAGAGCTTCAAGTTCCTTGGTGTCCACATCACCAACGAACTATCATGGTCCAAACACACCAAGACAGTTGTGAAGAGGGCACGACAAAGCCTATTATTCCCCCTCAGGAGACTGAAAAGATTTGGCATGGGTCCTCAGATCCTCAAAAAATTATACAGCTGCACCATCGAGAGCATCCTGACTGGTTGCATCACCGCCTGGTATGGCAACTGCTTGGCCTCCGACCGCAAGGCACTACAGAGGGTAGTGCGTACGGCCCAGTACATCACTGGGGCCAAGCTTCCTGCCATCCAGGACCTCTATACCAGGCGGTGTCAGAGGAAGGCCCAAAAAATTGCCAAAAACTCCAGCCACCCTAGCCATAGACTGTTCTCTCTGCTTCCGCACGGCAAGCGGTACCGGAGTGCCAAGTTTAGGTCCAAAAGGCTTCTTAACAAAATCAAATCAAATCACATTTTATTGGTCACATGCGCCGAATACAACAGTTGCAGACATTACAGTGAAATGCTTACTTACAGCCCTTAACCAACAGTGCATTTATTTTTAACAAAAAAAGTAAAAATAAAACAACAACAAAAAAAGTGTTGAGAAAAAAAAGAGCAGAAGTAAAATAAGTGACAGTAGGGAGGCTATATATACAGGGGGGTACCGTTGCAGAGTCAATGTGCGGGGGCACCGGCTAGTTGAGGTAGTTGAGGTAATATGTACATGTGGGTAGAGTTAAAGTGACTATGCATAAATAATTAACAGAGTAGCAGCAGCGTAAAAAGGATGGGGTGGGGGGGCAGTGCAAATAGTCCGGGTAGCCATGATTAGCTGTTCAGGAGTCTTATGGCTTGGGGGTAGAAGCTGTTGAGAAGTCTTTTGGACCTAGACTTGGCACTCCGGTACCGCTTGCCGTGCGGTAGCAGAGAGAACAGTCTATGACTAGGGTGGCTGGAGTCTTTTTATTTTATTTATTTTTATTTCACCTTTATTTAACCAGGTAAACCAGTTGAGAACAAGTTGTCATTTACAACTGCGACCTGGCCAAGATAAAGCAAAGCAGTGCGATAAAAACAACAACACAGAGTTACATATGGGGTAAAACAAAACAAAGTCAAAAAAAAAATACAACAGAAATACATATATATACAGTGTGTGCAAATTTAGCAAGTTATGGAGGTAAGGCAATAAAATAGGCTATAGTGCAAAATAATTACAATTAGTATTAACACTGGAATGATAGATGTGCAAGAGATGATGTGCAAATAGAGATACTGGGGTGCAAATGAGCAAAATAAATAACAATATGGGGATGAGGTAGTTGGGTGGGCTAATTACAGATGGGCTGTGTACAGGTGCAGTGATCGGTAAGGTGCTCTGACAACTGATGCTTAAAGTTAGTGAGGGAGATAAGTGTCTCCAGCTTCAGAGATTTTTGCAATTTGTTCCAATTTTTGCAAATTGTTTGACAATTTTGAGGGCCTTCCTCTGACACCGCCTGGTATAGAGGTCCTGGATGGCAGGAAGCAGCTTCTACCCCCCCAGCTTCTACCCCCAAGCCATCATGGCTACCCGGACTATTTACTTTGTTGTCGTCCCCCCCTTTACGCTGCTGCTACTCTGTTTATTATCTATGCAT
The DNA here is from genome assembly GCF_020615455.1 of Coregonus clupeaformis. Lineage (NCBI taxonomy): Eukaryota > Metazoa > Chordata > Actinopteri > Salmoniformes > Salmonidae > Coregonus > Coregonus clupeaformis. The sequence goes on from NC_059231.1 coordinate 7,053,551, forward strand.
AGTCACTTTACCTCTACCTACATGTATATATTACCTCAACTACCAACACTGCTGCTACTCTGTTTATTATCTATGCATAGTCACTTTACCTCTACCTACATGTATATATTACCTCAACTACCAACACTGCTGCCACTCTGTTTATTATCTATGCATAGTCACTTTACCTCTACCTACATGTATATATTACCTCAATTACCTCGACTAACCTGTGCCCCCGCACATTGACACTTTACTGGTACCCCCTGTATATAGCCTCCCTACTGTTATTTTACTGCTGCTCTATTTTACTTGTCTCTTTTTTACTTCAGTTTATTTTAGTAAATACTTTCTTAACACTTATTTTTCTTAACTGCATTGTTGGTTAAGGTCTTGTAAGTAAGCATTTCACTGTACGGTCTACACCTGTTGTATTCGGCGTATGTGACAAATAACATTTGATTTGATTTGTTGCAAAACCAGCAGCTACTCTTCCTGGGGTCCACACGAAACATTACATAATACAGAACATTAATAGACTAGAACAGAACAACATAAACAATTTTGAAAGACACACGTAGCCTAAATATCAATACATAGACACAAACTATCAAGGTCAAATAGGGGAGAGGCTTTGTGCCGTGAGGTGTTGTTTTATCAGTTTTTTTTAAACCAGGTTTGCTGTTTATTTGAGCAATATGAGATGGAACAGATTTCCATGCAATAATGGCTCTATATAATACTGTTCTGGATTTGGGGACTATGAAAAGACCCCTGGTGGCGTGTCTAGTGGGGTAAGTGTGTGTGTCAGAGCTGTGTGTAAGTTGACTATGCAAACAATTTGGAATTTTCAACAAATTAATGTTTCTTATAAAAAGAAGAAGTGATGCAGTCAGTCTCTCCTCAACTCTTAGCCAAGAGAGATTGGCAGGAATAGTATTTATATCAGCCCTCTGATTACCATGAAGAGCAAGACGTGCTGCTCTGTTCTGGGCCAGCTGCAGCTTAACTAGGTCCTGCTCTGTTCTGGGCCAGCTGCATCTTAACTAGGTCCTGCTCTGTTCTGGGCCAGCTGCAGCTTAACTGGGTCCTGCTCTGTTCTGGGCCAGCTGCATCTTAACTAGGTCCTGCTCTGTTCTGGGCCAGCTGCAGCTTAACTAGGTCCTGCTCTGTTCTGGGCCAGCTGCAGATTAACTAGGTCTTTCCTTGCAGCACTGGACCACATGACTGGACAATAATCAAGATTAGACAAAACTAGAGCCTGCAGAACTTGCTGTTTGGAGTGTGGTGTCAAAAAAGCAGAGCATCTCTTTATTACGGACAGACCTCTTTTTTTGTTGTTGACCATGACAGTTTATAGTCTAACGCCAAATAATTTAGTCTTCTCAACTTGTTCAACAGCCACACCATTCATTACCAGATTCAGCTGAGGTCTAGAACTTAGGGAATGATTTGTACCAAATACAATGCTCTTAGTTACTGGCCACCCATTCCAAAACAGACCAACTCTTTAAGGGTTTCAGTGACTTCATTAGCTGTGGCTGCTGATTCATATATGGTTGAATCATCAGCATACATAGACACACATGCTTTGTTTAATGCCAGTGGCAGGTCATTGGTAAAAATAGAAAAGAGTAGAGAGCTGCCCTGCGGTACACCACACTTTACATGTTTGACATTAGAGAAGCTTCCGTTAACCTCTACGGGATTGGTGTCCCGTATACGGGACGATTGAGCTAACGTGCGCTAATGTGATTAGCATGACTGTTGTAAATAACAGCAAACTTTCCAGGACATAGACATGTCTTATATGGGCAGAAAGCTTAAATTATTGTTAATCTAACTGCACTGTCCAATTTACAGTAGCTATTACAGTGAAAAGATACCATACTATTGTTTGAGGAGAGTGCACAACAACAACAAAATTATCACGGCAACTGGTTTGATACATTCACCTCAGTAATCTTGCTCTGATTTGTCATCCTAAGGGTCCCAGTGATTAAATGTAGCATAGTTTTGTTTGATAAAATCAATTTTTATTTTCAAATGTAGGAACTGGGTGCTACAGTTTGAAACTCTGCTGTCTCTGGCTCCACACCCACCCCGCCCGGCCATCTAGATGTGTGAAAGTTAGTGTATAAGCTAATGATCCATCATGTATGACATTCCTGGGAGTGTGTAAACTTACATTTTGTATTACCATATCATTTTTGTATGTTCTCTATAGTTATGTACTTGAAAATGTATCAATTGACCAATTCGGCACGTATGGGCAGACTTGATACAAAATAGTCCAGTATTGCAATGCTTCGCTGGATCAATCTGAAACTTTGCACACACACTGCTGCCATCTAGTGGCCAACATCTAAACTGCGCCTAAACTGCAATATTATAATGTGGCCTTTCTCTTGCATTTCAAAGATAATGGAACAAAAAAAATTATAGAAAATGCATGTTTTTTTGTTTGTATTATCTTTTACCAGATCTAATGTGTGTTATTCTCCTACATTAATTTCAAATTTCCACAAACTTCAAAGTGTTTCATTTCAAATGATATCAAGAATATGCATATCCTTGCTTCAGGTCCTGAGCTACAGGCAGTTAGATTTGGGTGTGTCATTTTAGGCGGAAATTGAAAACAAGGGTCCGATCCTTAAGAGGTTAAAGAAAACCCTTTGAGTTCTATTAGATAGATAGCTCTGAATCCACTATATGGCAGAGGTTACAAAGCCATAATACATACGTTTTCTCAACAACAGGTTATGGTCAGTAATATCAAAGGCTGCACTGAAATCTAACAGTACAGCTCCCACAATCTTCTTATTATCAATTTCTTTCAACCAATCATCAGTCATTTGTGTCAGTGCAGTACATGTTGAGTGCCCTTCTCTATAAGCATGCTGAAAGTCTGTTGTTAATTTGTTTACAGAGAAATAGCTTTGTACTTGGTCAAACACCATTTTTTCCAACAGTTTGCTAAGAGCTGGCAGCAAGCTGATAGGTCTGCTGTTAGAACCAGTAAAGGCTGCTTTACCATTCTCGGGTAGCGGAATGACTTTGGCTTCCCTCCAGGCCTGAGGACAAAGACTTTCCTCAAGGCTCAGATTAAAGATATGACAGATAGGAGTGGCTATAGAGTCAGCTACCATCCTCAGTAGCTTTCCATCTAAGTTGTCAATGCCAGGAGGTTTGTCATTCTTGATCAATATAAAAAAAAAATCCACCTCTCCCACACTAACTTTACAAAAATTCAAACTTGCAATGCTTTTCTTTCATTATTTGTTTTTTTTATGCATTGTGAGTACCATGTATTGTGCTCTTGTTATTACGGGTCTCGTCCCGTGTATTGTTTAGAGGATTACACCTCGCTCTTTTGTTTAGGTTACATCCCTGTGTTATATATATTTACGTGTTTGTTTTGGGCTTCGTCCCCATCAAAAATAAAACCCCTATTACGTATTCCTGCCCCAGTCTTCAAATCCTTATACAACGTGACAGAAAAATCAACCCAATAAAATGGAGACAGGGGAAAGGCTTAGCTGGCGACCATCGTAGAGACAGGCCAGCATCACGAGGACTGTCTCCAGACCCGGCAGCGCCATGGACATCCTGCGGTTGGAGGGGAAAGTGCAGTCCCTCCAGTCTCCAGCACTGGTTCCGGCACCAGCCCCCACACCACCACTTCCTGCCTCCGTTCCATCTGAGCCGGTCCGCGGAATACCCCAGTCCCACTCGGTGCGCTTTGACGGCGCGCCAGCGAGATGCAAGTGATTCCTTCTGCATTGCGACCTATACCTCGCTCGCTACGCCGAGGCTGTCTCCGGGAGAGACAGGGTTGCCACAGTCATCTTGGCACTGACCGGACGGGCCCTGGACTGGGGTGCTGCGGTTTGGGAAACGGGCAGACCCGAGGTCGAGTCCCACGAGCGCTTCACCCTCCTCTTCCGCTCGGTGTTTGATTATCCTGTGGAGGGCCGAGAGAGGGGTGAGCGTCTACTCCGACTACGCCAGGGATCTAGGACCACCTCAGAGTTTGCCCTGGAGTTCCGGACCATCGCGGCCTCCACGGGATGGAACGAGTCGGCTCTGGTCACCGTGTTCCACAGCTGACTGCAGGAGGAGGTATAGATGGAGTTAGCCTGCCGTGATGACAACCTGTCACTCGACCAGCTCATCAGCATGGCGATCCGGTTGAAAAACCTCCTGCGGTCCCGACGAAGACCTGCGCGGAATCCGGAGGCTCCGTGGCCAGAGCCGATGGAGGTGGGCTCTGCACGTTTGCCCGAGGCAGAGCGTAGGAGGAGGAGGAATCTGGGCCTCTGCTCCTATGGTGGAGAAAGGGGTCATTTCTCCCCGACCTGCCCTCTATCCACTAATAGGCGAGGAGGTGACAAGCCAGGGAATTCCCCTGCTCCAACCCAGGCAGAGGAGAGACAGGAAGAGGAGACCCCCATCATCCCTCCGTTCCGAATCATTGCGTCCGTGGTGTGGGACGTGGCTGCCGACATTCTTCAGGCCCTGCGTACTGACCCGCACCGTGCCCGGAGAACCGCGCCTCCTTGCCCACGGGTGTGCGTGACCGCCTCCTTTCCTGGGCGCACACGGCTCCTGGGTCGGGTCATCCTGGGATAGGCCGTACCATCGCCTGCCTGACTGAGAAGTACTGGTGGCCCACCTTGGCTAGGGACGTCCGGGTTTACGTCTCTTCCTGCTCCATCTGTGCCCAGTCTAAGACACCTCCCTAATGGAAAGCTCCTTCCCCTGCCGGTTCCACAACGACCCTGGTCTCACCTCTCGGTGGACTTTGTCACTGACCTTCCCCCCTCACAGGGGAACACCACCGTTCTCGTCGTGGTGGACCGGTTTTCCAAAGCTTGTCGCCTCCTTCCACTGCCTGGGCTCCCGTCGGCCATGCAAACCGCGGACGCTCTTTTTACGCACGTCTTCCGGTACTACGGGATCCCGGGGGACATTGTGTCAGACCGTGGTCCTCAGTTCAACACACGCGTATGGAAAGCATTCATGGAACGCCTGGGGGTCACAGTCAGTCTCACCTCCGGGTACCGTCCTCAAGCTAATGGGCAGGTGGAGAGGGTCAATCAGGAAGTGGGCAGGGTCCTGAGGTGTTACTGTCAGGACCGGATGGGGGAGTGGGCGGATGTTCTGCCTTGGGCTGAGGACGCGCAGAATTCCCTCCGCCACTCCTCCACTAACCTCACTCCTTTCCAGTGCGTGTTGGGGTCTCTCCAGGCGACCGGGTCTGGCTCTCCACCCAGAACCTGCCCCTCTGCCTGCCCTGCCGGAAGCTGAGCCCGCGGTTTGTGCGGCTGTTTAAAGTTCTGAGGAGGGTTAATGAGGTAACGTACCGTTTGCAACTCCCTGCTGATTACCGCATTAACCCGACTTTTCATGTGTCTCTCCTCAGGCCAGTGGTGCCTGGTCCCCTCGCTGAGGCTGGACCCAGTGACGCCCCGCCTCCTCCTCTGGACATTGCGGGAGGTCCGGCGTACTCGGTCCATGAAGTCCTGGATTCAAGGCATCGGGCGTGGCGTCTCCAGTACCTCATCGACTGGCCCAGAGGAGCGGTGCTGGGTTCCTGTGGTGGACATCTTGGATGCTTCGCTGACCAGGGATTTTCACCGTTGGCGCCCTCACCGACCCGCGGCGCATTCCTGTGTTCATCCCCGAGTGTCGCCTCGCTGGGGAGGGGTGTACTGTCACGGATCCCCCCGGTACTGCTGCTCATTCCGTTCACCAGCTCCGGAGGTCTACGTCACCGGCCTTCTAGGCATCACTAATCTGGTTCATTACCACCAACCCCGGACTGTCTTGTCTCATTACGCACTCCTGGTACCCGTTCCCCCTGATTTAGTATGTGTATATTTCAATGTTCCCCATTGTCCTTGTCGATTATTGTCCCATGTCCGTTGGTCTTGTGAGTACCGTGTATTGTGCTCTTGTTATTACGGGTCTCCTCCCGTGTGTTTAGAGGTTTACACCTCGCTCTTTTGTTTGGGTTTACGTGTTTGTTTTGGGCTTCGTCCCCGTCGTTGTTCAAATCAAATCACATTTTATTTGTCACATATGTGTTTAGCAGATGTTATTGCGGGTGTAGCGAAATGCTTGTGCTTCTAGCTCCGACAGTGCAGTAATATCTAACAAGTAACATCTAACAATTTCACAATATCTACCCAATACACACAAATCTAGTAAGGAATGGAATTTAAGAATATATACATATGGACAAGCAATGACAGAGCGGCATGGACTAAAATACAGTAGAATATTATAGAATAGAATACAGTATATACATATGAGATGAGTAGTGCAAGATATGTAAACATTATTAAAGTGACTAGTGTTCCATTTCTTAAAGTGGCCAGTGATTTCAATAGGCAGCAGCAGCCTCTAATGTGCTAGTGATGGCTATTTAACAGTCTGATGGCCTTGAGATAGAAGCTGTTTTTCAGTCTCTCGGTCCCAGCTTTGATGCACCTGTACTGACCTCACCTTCTGGATGATAGCGGGGTGAACAGGTAGTGGCTCGGGTGGTTGAAGTCCTTGATGATCTTTTTGGCCTTCCTGTGACATCGGGTGCTGTTGGTGTCTTGGAGGGCGAGTAGTTTTCCTCCGGTAATGCGTTCGGCAGACCGCTCCACCCTCTGGAGAGCCCTGCGGTTGCGGGCGGTGCAGTTGCCGTACCAGGCGGTGATACAGCCCGATAGGATGCTCTCAATTGTGCATCGGTAAAAGTTTGTGAGGGTTTTAGGTGCCAAGCCAAATTTCTTCAGCCTCCTGAGGTTGAAGAGGCTCTGTTGCGCCTTCTTCACCACACTGTCTGCGTGGCTGGACCATTTCAGTTTGTCAGTGATGTGTACACCAAGGAACTTAAATCTTTCCACCTTCTCCACTGCGGTCCCGTCGATGTGGATAGGTGGGTGCACCCTCTGCTGTTTCCTGAAGTCCACGATCATCTCCGTTGTTTTTTGACGTTGAGTGATAGGTTATTTTCCTGGCACCACACTCCCAGAGGCCTCACCTCCTCCCTGTAGGCGGTCTCGTCATTGTTGGTAATCAAGCCTACTACTGTTGTGTCGTCTGCGAACTTGATGATTGAGTTGGAGGCGTGCTTGGTCACGCAGTCATGGGTGAACAGGGAGTACAGGAGGGGGCTGAGCACGCACCCTTGTGGGGTCCCAGTGATGAGGATCAGCGAAGTGGAGATGTTTGATTCCTACCTTGACCACCTGGGGGCGGCCCGTCAGGAAGTCCAGGACCCAGTTGCACAGGGCGGGGTTCAGACCCAGGGCCTCGAGCTTAATGATGAGCTTGGAGGGTACTATGGTGTTGAATGCTGAGCTATAGTCAATGAACAGCATTCTTACAAAAATCCAGAAAATCACATTGTATGATTTTTAAGTAATTAATTTGCATTTTAATGCATGACATAAGTATTTGATACATCAGAAAAGCAGAACTTAATATTTGGTACAGAAACCTTTGTTTGCAATTACAGAGATCATATGTTTCCTGTAGGTCTTGACCAGGTTTGCACACACTGCAGCAGGGATTTTGGCCCACTCCTCCATACAGACCTTCTCCAGATCCTTCAGGTTTCGGGGCTGTCGCTGGGCAATACGGACTATCAGCTCCCTCCAAAGATGTTCTATTGGGTTCAGGTCTGGAGACTGGCTAGGCCAATCCAGGACCTTGAGATGCTTTTTACGGAGCCACTCCTTAGTTGCCCTGGCTGTGTGTTTCAGGTCGTTGTCATGCTGGAAGACCCAGCCACGACCCATCTTCAATGCTCTTACTGAGGGAAGGAGGTTGTTGGCCAAGATCTCGCGATACATGGCCCCATCCATCCTCCCCTCAATACGGTGCAGTCGTCCTGTCCCCTTTGCAGAAAAGCATCCCCAAAGAATGATGTTTCCACCTCCATGCTTCACGGTTGGGATGGAGTTCTTGGGGTTGTACTCATCCTTCTTCCTCCAAACACGGCGAGTGGAGTTTAGACCAAAAAGCTCTATTTTTGTCTCATCAGACCACATGACCTTCTCCCATTCCTCCTCTGGATCATCCAGATGGTCATTGGCAAACTTCAGACGGGCCTGGACATGCGCTGGCTTGAGCAGGGGGACCTTGCGTGCGCTGCAGGATTTTAATTCATGACGGCGTAGTGTGTTACTAATGGTTTTCTTTGAGACTGTGGTCCCAGCTCTCTTCAGGTCATTGACCAGGTCATGCCGTGTAGTTCTGGGCTGATCCCTCACCTTCCTCATGATCATTGATGCCCCACGAGGTGAGATCTTGCATGGAGCCCCAGACCGAGGGTGATTGACCGTCATCTTGAACTTCTTCAATTTTCTAATAATTGCGCCAACAGTTGTTGTTCCTCTCAAGTTCTTGGCTCTTTCCAGAACAGCTACCTTATCCTTGAACCTCAGGAACTTGACCACTATCGGCCTGGGCCTGCCACCCGGTGGTGGGTTTTCCAGTCCTGTGGGGGCGCTCCACCTAAATCTCCTGTTTCTCAGAGATCATTTCCCTCACTTTGTCCTCAGACTCCGTCCAGGTCTCGTGGAGATTCTGCAATTCCATCCACAACGTTGTTCCATCTTGATTGTCCCCCTTGTCTGATTTATCCTTCATTGTTATCATGGATTCACACACAGAACTGATGTCCTCTCTCAATGACTTACAGATTGCTGTCATCTTGCTGTTCTCCTGTTTCAACTCATCGAGCTGACCCTGGGAGAACTGTAAACTGTTCTTCAGGTCCTGGACCTCTCTGGTCAAACTGTTCTTCAGGTCCTGGACCTCTCTGGTCAAACTGTTCTTCAGGTCCTGGACCTCTCTGGTCAAACTGTTCTTCAGGTCCTGGACCTCTCTGGTCAGGTCGTCCATTCTTTTATTAGTTGACACCACCAGTATTTGGACAAAACACTTGAAGATATTTTCTTGTTGTTGTAACAACGCCTTGTAGAACTCTTTTTGTTTGTTTAAAATATCCTTCACGTGTGATAGACACCATTGTCCTCAACGGTACTCCCGCCGGCTTTGGTCTTTGTCATGGTAACAATGTAGGTTACGCTGTTACTCCTTCACTTCCAGACAGGGCAGGTCACAGGGAAGATGGAAACAACAAACAGCAGGGATCTAGACAGCCACAAACCCGGGACAATCTGGCAATGGCTAACCGTGTCGCGGGCTGCGTTCTCAAGAAACCCTGCTAGCTTGTTACGCAGCAAGATGGCAGCTAGGCTAGCTGCTACGCCAAATAGCTCCTCAGACCCGGCCTTGGTTGGCAGGATCACTGGACAGAGACTAGCAGTCCCAGCAACTGATGTCAAGCGTCACAGGATCCAAACTAAAAAAGACAGCTTGCTTGTCAACAGCACAGGGTGTCTTTTGAAATGGATAGAACAGTTGTGATTGTTGCCTTTTCGTTTCAGGTAAAAGTAGTGAAGTTCTCCTACATGTGGACCATCAACAACTTCAGTTTCTGTAGAGAGGAGATGGGGGAGGTTTTAAAGAGTTCCACCTTCTCCTCTGGACCCAATGACAAGATGAAATGGTAAACTTTATTAGTCACAACATTTGCTGTATTAATACAAAAAAAATATATATATATATATATTTAAAAAAATACTGTCATCAATTCATTATACATATACTTATAAAATGCTTCTAGTCAGGACAAAGAGTATTATCTTGATCTCAACAGCTTTTTTGTTGTTGTGAATAATGACGGGTAATACAGCCTCTGCTAAACTAATATTCTGTTGTGTTCCTCCTCTGTTTCCTGCCCAGGTGTCTGAGAGTCAACCCAAAAGGACTGGATCTGGCTGTACCAGAACTAATATTCTGTTGTGTTCCTCCTCTGTTTCCTGCCCAGGTGTCTGAGAGTCAACCCAAAAGGACTGGATCTGGCTGTACCAGAACTAATATTCTGTTGTGTTCCTCCTCTGTTTCCTGCCCAGGTGTCTGAGAGTCAACCCAAAAGGACTGGATCTGGCTGTACCAGAACTAATATTCTGTTGTGTTCCTCCTCTGTTTCCTGCCCAGGTGTCTGAGAGTCAACCCAAAAGGACTGGATGATGAAAGCAAAGATTATCTGTCGTTGTATTTACTTCTTGTTAGTTGTCCAAAAAGTGAAGTCAGAGCGAAGTTCAAGTTTTCCTTATTGAACACTAAAAGAGAAGAGACTAAAGCTATGGGTTAGTAACAAACACAACTGACTTTATGGAAATCATCATTCAACAAACATACTAGTTACTTGTATTCTCCTAGTTAGAGCCTCATAGACACAAACTAAGTGTGTTTTGGATTCTGCCTCCTCCCTGCAGAAAGCCAAAGAGCCTATCGGTTTGTCCAGGGGAAGGACTGGGGCTTCAAAAAGTTTATTAGAAGAGATTTCCTGCTTGATGAAGCCAACGGGCTGTTACCTGACGACAAGCTAACCCTGTTCTGTGAGGTAAGACACTCTTATACAGAGCGACTTACAGTTAGTGCATTCATCTGAAGATAGCTAGGTGGGACAACCACATATCTCAGTCATAGTAAGTACATTTTTCCTCAATAAAGTAGCTATCAGCAGAGTCAGAGGTAGTGGGGGGAGGGGGTCGGGGTGAGGAGCTAGTGGGGGGGAGGGGGTCGGGGTGAGGAGCTAGTGGGGGGAAAGGTGAAGTACGAGTGTTAGTTCACAAAAGGCTTTTTTTGTGTGGGGGGGTCGGGGTGAGGAGCTGGTGCAAGGGGGTGCTGTGGAATTATTTAACATACTCTTTGAAGAGGTAGGGTTTCAGATGTTTTCGGAAGATGGGCTGTGAAATTATTTAAGATGCTCTTTGACACAGTCTACATGGACTCAGTATCACTATATGGGGTAGATCAGCTTTAATATTGCAGATAGATTGTAGGTTCTATCAATGTAATTGTTTGTATCATTTATAATCCCCCTTATTGTTTTCCCCCATACCATCCCTAATTAGAGTAAACTAGCAGACAACAATACTTCTAACCCTTACAGCTATTTCTCTCACATCTGCAGTAGTTAAATAATTATACATATATTCCTCATTTCCTCTTTAAGTGCTGGATTTTCACCCACAGCGGCAAATCACCATTCATTCTGATCTTAACTCCAACCCTCTGATGTCCAGCCTACAGAGTATCCACACCAGTTTCTCTCTAGGGTAGTCAACAGAGTATCCACACCTCTTTCTCTCTAGGGTAGTCAACAGAGTATCCACACCTCTTTCTCTCTAGGGTAGTCAACAGAGTATCCACACCTCTTTCTCTCTAGGGTAGTCAACAGAGTATCCACACCTCTTTCTCTCTAGGGTAGTCAACAGAGTATCCACACCTCTTTCTCTCTAGGGTAGTCAACAGAGTATCCACACCTCTTTCTCTCTAGGGTAGTCAACAGAGTATCCACACCTCTTTCTCTCTAGGGTAGTCAACAGAGTATCCACACCTCTCTCTCTCTCTCTCTCTCAATTCAATGTTCAATTGAAGGGCTTTATTGACATGGGAAACGCATGTTAACATTGCCAAAGCAAGTGAAGTAGATAATAACCAAAAGTGAAATAAACAATAAATATTAACAGTAAACATTACACTCAGAAGTTCCAAAAGAATAAAGACATTTCAAATGTCATATTATGTGCAGATAGTTAAGGTACAAATGGGAAAATAAATAATCATAAATATGGGTTGTATTTAAAATGGTGTTTGTTCTTCACTGGTTGCCCTTTTCTTGTGGCAACAGGTCACAAATCTTGCTGCTGTGATTGCACACTGTGGTATTTCACCCAATAGATATGGGAGTTTATCAAAATGGGTTTGTTTTCAAATTCTTTGTGGGTCTGTGTAATCTGAGGGAAATATGTGTCTCTAATATGGTCATGCATTTAGTGTTTGTCCCATTTTTGTGAATTCTTGTTTGGTGAGCGGACCCCAGACCTCACAACCATGAAGGGCAATGGGTTCTATAACTGATTCAAGTATTTTTTGCCAGATCCTAATTGGTATGTCAAATGTTATGTTCCTTTTGATGGCATAGAAGGCCCTTCTTGCCTTGTCTCTCAGATCGTTCACAGCTTTGTGGAAGTTACCTGTGGTGCTGATGTTTAGGCCGAGGTATGTATAGTTTTTTGTATGCTCTAGGGCAACGGTGTCTAGATGGAATTTGTGTTTGTGGTCCTGGCAACTGGACCTTTTTTGGAACACCATTATTTTTGTCTTACTGAGATTTACTGTCAGGGCCCAGGTTTGACAGAATCTGTGCAGAAGATGTAGGTGAGTCCAGTTGTTTATGAAAGGACTTAGGTATGAGTTCCGGGATGTTCTGGAATAGGTAAAGCAGTTGTGGGAGGAAGACCATTTTAATGGTATTAATTCTTCCGAGCAGGGAAATTGGGAGAGTTCTCCAAAATTGTGTTTGCCTTGAGTTTTTGCATCAGAGAGGGGACATTTTTCTTTAAATAGAGAGGAGTATTGTTTGGTAACTACAATTCCTAGATAGATAAATTTATCTGAAGATAACTCAAATGGAAGAAGTTCTAACCAAGAGGGGTTTTGCAACCGTATGGGCATTAATTCACTCTTGTTCCCATTTATTCTGTATCCAACAAGGAACCAAACAGGTTCATCACAGCAAGAATAGCTGGAATACTAGATTGGGGTTCCATTACATAGAGGAGAATGTCATCTGCGTATAGAGTTTGTTGCGTGAGATCTGATCGCTTGAGCGAGAGGTTCAATGGCTATAGCAAAAAGCAGAAGCGACAGCGCACAACCCTGCCCTGTCCCTCTATAAAGGTTAAATCGGGGCGACAATGATTAGTTAGTGAGTATTCTCGCACAGGGGTTCCTATATAGAAGCTGGATCCATTTTATGAACCCATCTCCAATATTACATTTCTGTAGGACCTTAAATAGATAGGACCACTCAACTTGGTCAAAGGCCTTTTCGGCGTCAATGAGATATAACGGCATGGTCCACGTTAGGTAACCTCTGAGAATACATAATGTTGAAGAGGCGCCTGAGATTGAAGAATGAGTTTCTGTTAGGGATAAAGCCGGTCTGGTCCGAATGGACCAATTTGCCCACTAAAGTGCTAAGCCTGTTAGCCAGAGTTTTTGCTAAGATCTTTTGGTCTGTATTGAGGAGGGATATTGGTCTGTATGACCCTACTTCTGGATCTTTACCCTTTTTATGTATAACTGTAATAAACGCCTCATCCAAGGTAGATGGGAGAGCTCCATCCTCATTGGCCTGAACAAACTGTTTGAGCAGGTAGGGAGAGAGAATGTTGCTGAATGTTTTATAGTATTCACCAGGGAACCCATCTGGGCCCGGGGTCTTGCCACTCTTTAGAGATTTAATTGTTTCTCAAATTTCTCAGACAGATATTTCCTTATTCAGGAAGTTAAAATCTTCCTGGTTCAGGGCAGGGAGATTACAGTCCTCCAAAAAGTTTTGCATAATTAAGGGGTTTGGATCTGCTTCAGATCTATATAGAGTCTCGTAAAACTGACGGAATCTTTCATTGATGTCCTTGGGGGAAGAGAGAAATTCCCCAGTTAAAGATTTAACTTTGTGAATCATTCGGTCACTCTCAGTTTTTCAAAGTTGTCTGGCAAGTAATTTGTGCGGTTTATCACCAAACTCAAAATACTATTGTTTGGAATAGAGTAAAGATTTTGCAATTTTAGCTGAGAGAATCAGATTATTTTTTTCTGTTTCTCAATAGATGGATGACTAGCATTCTCCCTATCCAGTAAGTGAATTTGTCCCTCCAATTCTACAAATTTTTCTCTGCTTTGCCTTCTCCTGGCAGCCTGAAAGGAGATGATACAGCCTCTCAAATAAGCCTTCAGTGTTTCCCACAATACAGCTGGGGAAGTGTCTGTGTTGTCGTTGGTATCAAAGAAAACATCCACTTTTTTTTTTATGGGGGGTGGGGGAAGAAGGATTACTTTTATACTATTCCAGGTATTCCTTAAAGAGGTAGGGTTTCAAGTGTCTCCGGAAGGTGGTCAGTGACTCCGCTGTCCTGGCGTCGTGGGGGGGCTTGTTCCACCATTGGGGTGCCAGAGCAGCAAATAGCTTTGACTGGGCTGAGCGGGAACTATGCTTCCGTAGAGGTAGGGGAGCAAGCAGGCCAGAGGTGGATGAACGTAGTGCCCTCGTTTGGGTGTAGGGTCTGATCAGAGCCTGAAGGTAAGGAGGTGCCGTTCCCCTCACATCTCTGTAGGAAAGCACCATGGTCTTGTAGTAGATGCGAGCCTCAACTGGAAGCCAGTGGAGTGTGCAGAGGAGCGGGGTGACATGAGTGAACTTGGGAAGGTTGAACACCAGACGGACTGCAGCGTTCTGGATAAGTTGTAGGGGTCTAATGGCACAGGCAGGGAGCCCAGCCAACAACGAGTTGCAGTAATCCAGACGGGAGATGACAAGTGCCTGGATTAGGACCTGTGCCGCTTTCTGTGTAAGGTAGGGTCGTACTCTGCGAATGTTGTAGAGCATGAACCTGCAGGATCGGGTCACCGCTTTGATGTTAGCGGAGAACGACAGGGTATTGTCCAGGGTCACGCCAAGGTTCTTTGCACTCTGGGAGGAGGACACATTGGAGTTGTCAACCGTGATGGTGAGATCATGGAGCAGGCAGTCCTTCCCCGGGAGGAAGAGCAGCTCTGTCTTGCCGAGGTTCAGCTTGAGGTGTTGATCCGACATCCACACTGATATGTCTGCCAGACATGCAGAGATGCGATTCGCCACCTGGTTATCAGAAGGAGGAAAGGAGAAAATTAATTGTGTGTCGTCTGCGTAGCAATGATAGGAGAGACCATGTGAGGATATGACAGAGCCAAGTGACTTGGTGTATAGAGAGAATAGGAGAGGGCCTAGAACTGAGCCCTGGGGGACACTAGTGGTGAGAGCACGTGGTGCGGAGACAGATTCTCGCCACGCCACCTGGTAGGAGCGACCGGTCAGGTAGGACGCAATCCAAGAGTGAGCCGCGCCTGAGATGCCCAACTCGGAGAGGGTGGAGAGGAGGATCTGATGGTTCACAGTATCAAAGGCAGCGGATAGGTCTAGAAGGATAAGAGCAGAGGAGAGAGAGTTAGCTTTAGCAGTGTGGAGAGCCTCCGTGATGCAGAGAAGAGCAGTCTCAGTTGAATGACCAGTCTTGAAACCTGACTGGTTTGGATCAAGAAGGTCATTCTGAGAGAGATAGCAGGAGAGTTGGCTAGAGACGGCAGGCTCAAGAGTTTTGGAGAGAAAAGAAAGAAGGGATACTGGTCTGTAGTTGTTGACATCGGAGGGATCGAGTGTAGGTTTTTGAGGAGGGGGTGCAACTCTCGCTCTCTTGAAGACGGAAGGGACATGGCCAGCGGTCAAGGATGAGTTGATGAGCGAGGTGAGGTAAGGGAGAAGGTCTCCGGAAATGGTCTGGAGAAGAGAGGAGGGGATAGGGTAATGCGGGCAGGTTGTTGGGCGGCCGGCCGTCACAAGTCGCAAGATTTCATCTGGAGAGAGAGGGGAGAAAGCAAATAGTCAAAGCAAATAGTAGGGCGGTGTCATTTGACTTAATAAATGAGGATCGGATGTCGTCAACCTTCTTTTCAAAATGGTTGACAAAGTCGTCCACAGAGAGGGATGAGGAGGGGGATTCAGCAGGGAGGAGAAGGTGGCAAAGAGCTTCCTAGGGTTAGAGGCAGAGGCTTGAAATTTAGAGTGGTAGAAAGTGGCTTTAGCAGCAGAAACAGAGGAAGAAAATGTAGAGAGGAGGGAGTGAAAAGATGCATCAGAAAAGCAGAACTTAATATTTGGTACAGAAACCTTTGTTTGCAATTACAGAGATCATACGTTTCCTGTAGGTCTTGACCAGGTTTGCGCACACTGCAGCAGGGATTTTGGCCCACTCCTCCATACAGACCTTCTCCAGATCCTTCAGGTTTCGGGGCTGTCGCTGGGCAATACAGACTTTCAGCTCCCTCCAAAGATTTTCTATTGGGTTCAGGTCTGGAGACTGGCTAGGCCACTCCAGGACCTTGAGATGCTTCTTACGGAGCCACTCCTTAGTTGCCCTGGCTGTGTGTTTCGGGTCGTTGTCATGCTGGAAGAACCAGCCACGACCCATCTTCAATGCTCTTACTGAGGGAAGGAGGTTGTTGGCCAAGATCTCGCAATACATGGCCCCATCCATCCTCCCCTCAATACGGTGCAGTCGTCCCTTTGCAGAAAAGCATCCCCAAAGAATGATGTTTCCACCTCCATGCTTCAAGGTTGGGATGGTGTTCTTGGGGTTGTACTCATCCTTCTTCTTCCTCCAAACACGGCGAGTGGAGTTTAGACCAAAAAGCTTTATTTTTGTCTCATCAACCCACATTACCTTCTCCCATTCCTCCTCTGGATCATCCAGATGGTCATTAGCAAACTTCAGACGGGCCTGGACATGCGCTGGCTTGAGCAGGGGGACCTTGCGTGCGCTGCAGGATTTAAATCCATGACGGCGTAGTGTGTTACTAATGGTTTTCTTTGAGACTGTGATCACAGCTCTCTTCAGGTCATTGACCAGGTCCTGGCGTGTAGTTCTGGGCTGATCCCTCACCTTCCTCATGATCATTGATGCCCCACGTGGTGAGATCTTGCATGGAGCCCCAGACCGAGGGTGATTGACCGTCATGTTGAACTTCTTCCATTTTCTAATAATTACGCCAACAGTTGTTACCTTCTCACCAAGCTGCTTGCCTATTGTCCTGTAGCCCATCCCAGCCTTGTGCAGGTCTACAATGTTATCCCTGATGTCCTTACACAGCTCTCTGGTCTTGGCCATTGTGGAGAGGTTGGAGTCTGTTTGATTGAGTGTGTGGACAGGTGTCTTTTATACAGGTAACGAGTTCAAACAGGTGCAGTTAATACAGGTAATGAGTGGAGAACAGGAGGGCTTCTTAAAGAAAAACTAACAGGTCTGTGAGAGCTGGAATTCTTACTGGTTGGTAGGTGATCAAATACTTATGTCATGCAATAAAATGCAAATTATTACTTAAAAATCATACAATGTGATTTTTTGGATTTTTTCTTTTTTTTTTGGATTTTAGATTCTGTCTCTCACAGTTGAAGTGTACCTATGATAAAAATTACAGACCTCTACATGCTTTGTAAGTAGGAAAACCTGCAAAATCGGCAGTGTGTCAAATACTTGTTCTCCCCACTGTATATCCACAGTAAAACAAGTCCTATATCAACATAACCTGAAAGGCCACTCGGCAAGGAAGAAGCCACTGCTCCAAAACCGCCATAAAAAAGCCAGACAACGGTTTGCAACTGCACATGGGGACAAAGATCGTACTTTTTTGAGAAATGTCCTCTGGTTTGATGAAACAAAAATAGAACTGTTTGGCCATAATGACCATTGTTATGTTTGGAGGAAAAAGGGGGTCCCTTGCAAGCCGAAGAACACGATCCCAACCGTGACGCACAGGGGTGGCTGCATCATGCTGTGGGGGTGCTTTGCTGCAGGAGGGACTGGTGCACTTCACAAAATAGATGGCATCATGAGGAAGGAAAATTATGTGGATATATTGAAGCAACATCTAAAGACATCAGTCAGGAAGTTAAAGCTTGGTCGCAAATGGGTCTTCCAAATGGACAATGACCCCAAGCATACTTCCAAAGTTGTGGCAAAATGGCTTAAGGACAACAAAGTCAAGGTATTGGAGTGGCCATCATAAAACCCTGACCTCAATCCTATAGAACATTTGTGGGCAGAACTGAAAAGGCGTGTGTGAGCAAGGAGGCCTACAAACCTGACACAGTTACACCAGCTCTGTCAGGAGGAATGGGCCAAAATTCACCCAACTTATTGTGGGAAGCTTGTGGAAGGCTACTCGAAACGTTTGACCCAAGTTAAACAATTGAAAGGCAATGCTATCAAATACTAATTGAGTGTATGTAAACTTCTGACCCACTGGGAATGTGATGAAAGAACTAAAAGCTCAAATAAATAATTCTCTCTACTATTATTCTGACATTTCACATTCTTAAAATAAAGTGGTGATCCTAACTAACCTAAGACAGGGAATTTTTACTAGGATTAAATGTCAGGAACTGTGAAAAACTGAGTTTAAATGTATTTGGCTAAGGTGTATGTAAACTTCCAACTTCAACTGTACTTCTCCCCATCTTAGCTACTGTTGTATCAATTTGTTTTGACCATGACAGTTTACAATTCAGGGTTACTCCAAGCAGTTTAGTCACCTCAACTTGCTCAATTTCCACATTATTTGTTACAATATTTAGTTGAAGTTTAGGGTTTAGTGGATGATTTGTCCCAAATTCAATGCTTTTAGTTTTAGAAATATTTTAGGACTAACTTATTCCTTGCCACCCACTCTGAAACTAACTGCAGCGCTTTGTTAAGTGTTGCAGTCATTTCAGTCGCTTTAGTAGCTGACATGTATAGAGTTGAGTCATCCGCATGCATATACTCTCTGGTTTTACTCAAAGCCAGTGGCATGTCATTAGTAAAGATTGAAAACGGGGCCTAGACAGCTGCCCTGGGGAATTCCTGTTTCTACCTGGATTATGTTGGAGAGGCTTCCATTAAAGAACACCCTCTGTGTTCTGTTAGACAGGTAACTCTTTATCCACATCATAGCAGGGGGTGTAAAGCCATAACACATACGTTTTTCCAGCAGCAGACTATGATCAATAATGTCAAAAGTCGCACTGAAGTCTAACAAAACAGCCCCCACAATCTTTTTATCATCAATTTCTCTAAGCCAATCATCAGTCATTTGTGTAAGTGCTGTGCTTGTTGAATGCCCTTCTCTATAAGCGTGCTAAAAGTTTGTTGTCAATTTGTTTACTGTGAAAAAGCATTGTATCTGGTCAAACACCATTTTTTCCCAAATGTTTACTAAGGGTTAGTAACAGGCTGATTGATCGGCTATTTGAGCCAGTAAAGGGGGCTTTACTATTCTTAGGTAGCGGAATGACTTTTGCTTCCCTCCAGGCCTGAGGGCACACATTTTAGTAGGCTTAGATTGAAGATATGGCAAATAGGAGTGGCAATATCATCCGCTATTATCCTCAGCAATTTTCCATCCAAGTTGTCACACCCCAGTGGCTTGTCATTGTCAATTTTTCACCTCTTCCACACTCACTTTACGGAATTCAAAATTACAATGCTTGTCTTTCATCATTTGGTCAGATATACTTGGATGTGTAGTGACATGTCATGCCTAAGTTTGCTAATCTTGCCAATGAAAAAATTATTAAAGTAGTTGGCAATATCAGTTGGCTTTGTGATGAATTAGCCATCTGATTCAATGAATTGTGCAGAGTTTGTATTTTTTCCCAAAATGTCATTTAAGGTGCTCCAAAGCTTTTTACTATCATTCTTTATGTCATTTATCTTCTTTTTTTTTGGGGGGGGGGTTGGTAGATCAGCTTAATATTGCAGATAGATTGTAACTTCCATCAATGTAATTGTCTGCATCACTTCCAATCCCCCATGTTTTTTTATATATACTCCCCTTTATTACTTTTCAACCCCGCCATCCTTTCCCTACTTGGGGTAAATTAGTGAACAACAATGCTTAGGCCTCTACTTCCAGCTTATACTTACTATCTACATTTTATGGACACAGTCAATTTTACGATAATTATATTTTGTTTGTTTTTTCTCCTGAACTTCTTCTACTCTCAACCTCTCCGATCATTTTCATGATGTCCATCCGGTTTGCTTCTATATGCCATATCTTTCTAACTATGCTCTTTCACAAAAGCTCCCAACATACAACCTATATACTTATTATGGACACAGTATGCTTACATTATTAGTTATCTTGTTATTATTTGTTGTTAGTTGTTATTAATCCCATCCTTCAACTCCATTCAATACCTCCCATCTATCTCTTAACACCATCCATATAGGATTTCTATTTGCCATATATATTTCAACTGTACTGTGATGTTTTACAAAAGTTCTGAACCTTTCTATTCTCATTGTTTCTGCAGATTGTGAATTAAAAATAAACATTTTTGCTAAAATACTGGTCTATCTGTTCCTGAAGTTTATCTCCATCCCATGTCCTACACACCCAGACCAGCTGCAGGGAGCTAGAGGGAACCATCCCTTCTCAGAAGCACAGCATTTACATTAAAGAAATGTCTCTACTATTGTTAAGCATATTATAATATATGTAATGGAAAAATACCTGTAGAGCCATTTCATCATGGCTCTGTTTTAACCCTTTAATTGGTTCTTAATCCATAGGCATATAGGGCATATAGGCGTTTCATTCTACAACATGCATCATTCATATAATTGGTTTGTTATGTTGTCTGCCCTGAAGTGAGACAGAGTAGTTAACTAGAAATCTCCAATATATTCCCCCTTTGGGACTTAATAGGTCCCACACAAACACTGCAAATGTATATAGTGACTAATATATGAATATATGGATATGTAGTGACTAACATCCTTGCATTAAGGTTATATTTTCAAACATCACAGTCTTCAGCAGTTTAGTTTAATATTGATGCATACATTGTAACATTTGACTAAATACTGCCTCTATGGTCTCCTGAGTGGCGTAGTGGTCTAAAGCTAGCTGTGCCGCTAGAAATCCTGGTTCGAATCCAGGCTCTGTCGTAGCCGGCCGCGACCGGGAGACCCATGGGGCGGCGCACAATTGGCCCAGCGTCGTCCAGGGTATGAGAGGGAATGGCCGGCAGGGATGTAGTTCAGTTGATAGAGCATGGCATTTGCAACGCCAGGGTTGTGGGTTCGATTCCCACGGGGGGCCAGTATGAAATAAATAAATAAAAAATAATGTATGCACTCACTACCTGTAAGTCGCTCTGGATAAGAGCGTCTGCTAAATTACTAAAATGTAGATGTAGCTTTTGTAAAATGAAACATAGCCAACAGTGAGTGATAGGTGTCAAAAAGTTCATTGTTCAAAGTTCCAAATTAATTTTTGCAGATTGTGCAAAACGCCCCCGTCAGAGGACTCCAATTTTGATACGGTAAAGCTTGACAACATTCAGCTGTTTTCGTGATATGTATTATCTAACGCTGACAATTCCTTTCCTTTTTGCTGTCTTAACAGTTCTGTCAACATTTAGCAACTAAGCTAGCAATATTAGAAAATCCGTTAGCTATATTTCAGACGTACAAATTTGGATATTAAATGATGTGTTGTCTGTCGCGCAGTCGAATTTTACAATATGCAGCGTGTCCCACAAAATGTGTACATGTAACTTTTTTGAAAACTCTCAAAACCTAACTTAACTTGCATAAATTGCACTGAAAATCTGTGGTCAGCTAGCTAGAAGGGTGTCGTTAGTCGCAAAACGTACTGTTATTTTCCAGTCCATTTAAATGTTGAGCTCGAGGTGATTTAGTCATCCAACCGCTAGAGACTGTCTGAAGTTAGGGGGTGTGCGATGTAGGGGGAAAATTTGCTAGAAAGCTAAAACGCTATACCTAGCTAGCGAGTTGATCGCTGTGGCTACACAAAAAGGACTTGTTTTGAAAGTTGGATCATCTTATCCTTTGAGGCTTTAAAAGCATTCTTACACTATGATATTGAACATTCAAAGCAACTGGAAAACATCCATGGCATGCATTGTCACCTTAGCTTGCTACATAACTTCTGAGTGATAGGAAGCACGAGCACCACAACCAATCAGCCTACATTACTGTACACACACCCATCATTACTATGACAACTAGCTTAGCCATGTCAGCAAATGACTGCTGTCTGAACACATACAAATCCAATTTGGTCACTTGTAACTTGCTGTTTGCACAGTCAGTATTCCAAAACGGATTTGGAAAACCAAACTGATTTGAGTATTAAGGCTTGCAAGGTTTTAGAAGTTCTCTCCAAACCATCTATTATTGTGTCCACATAGTACTTGTGTTTTAGTATAGATGAATGTATTTAGGTGAGTGTGGTGCAGGACTCTGTGTACATCTCTAGCCAGTCCAACATGATTTAGTATTGATAATGTAAATGTATAGATAAATGTATGGATAATGTATAAATAATGTATTGTATGTTATATTATATTCTAGGTGAGTGTGGTGCAGGACTCTGTGAACATCTCTGGCCAGTCCAACATGAACATGCTGAAGGTCCCAGAGTGCCAGCTGGCAGACGACCTGGGGAGCCTGTGGGAGTGTTCTCGCTTCACTGACTGTTCCCTCTATGTGGGGGGGCAGGAGTTCAAGGCACACAAATCCATCCTGGCAGGTACCACTACTACTACTACTACTACACCACTACTACTACTGCTACACCACCACAACACTACTACACCACTACTACTACTACTACTACTACTACACCTACTACTACTACACTACTACTACTACTACTACTACTACACAACTGCTACATTGCTGCTGCTACTGCTACTACTACTACTACTACACCTACTACTACTACACTACTACTACTACTACTACTACACAACTGCTACATTGCTGCTGCTACTGCTACTACTACTACTACTACTACACCTACTACTACTACACTACTACTACTACTACTACACAACTGCTACATTGCTGCTGCTACTGCTACTACTACTACTACTACTACTACTACTACTACTACTACTACTACCACTACCACTACCACTACTACTACCACTACTACTACTACTACTACACCACAACTACATACAAAACCATACTACTACTACACTACTTCTACACCACTACTACACTGCTACTAATAGTACTACTACACCACTAATACTACACCAGAAGTACTACACCACCACTACTAATACAGTACTACACCACTACTACACCATTACTACAATACTACCACTACTACTACTACACTAATATAACTGCTACACTAGTACTACTACTGCTATTACTACATCACTACTACTGCACTATTACTACTACTACTACTACTGTACTACACCACTTATACACAATTAGTATGCCACAACTACACCATTACTACTACACCACTACTACTACACTACTAGTTCCCTCTATGTGGGAGGGCAGGAGTTTAAGGCATACAAATCCATCCTGGCAGGTAATACCGCTCAGCCAAGCAGTACCTGGGTTCTAATCCCCTGACCCTAGCCCTCCCCTCCCTCTGGCTATCTCCCATACCCTGCGTCCAGCAGTACCTGGGTTCTAATCCCCTGACCCTAGCCCTCCCCTCCCTCTGGCTATCTCCCATACCCTCCGTCCAGCAGTACCTGGGTTCTAATCCCCTGACCCTAGCCCTCCCCTCCCTCTGGCTATCTCCCATACCCTCTGTCCAGCAGTACCTGGGTTCTAATCCCCTGACCCTAGCCCTCCCCTCCCTCTGGCTATCTCCCATACCCTGCGTCCAGCAGTACCTGGGTTCTAATCCCCTGACCCTAGCCCTCCCCTCCCTCTGGCTATCTCCCATACCCTCCGTCCAGCAGTACCTGGGTTCTAATCCCCTGACCCTAGCCCTCCCCTCCCTCTGGCTATCTCCCATACCCTCTGTCCAGCAGTACCTGGGTTCTAATCCCCTGACCCTAGCCCTCCCCTCCCCTCTGGCTATCTCCCATACCCTCCGTCCAGCAGTACCTGGGTTCTAATCCCCTGACCCTAGCCCTCCCCTCCCTCTGGCTATCTCCCATACCCTCCGTCCAGCAGTACCTGGGTTCTAATCCCCTGACCCTAGCCCTCCCCCTCCCTCTGGCTATCTCCCATACCCTCCGTCCAGCAGTACCTGGGTTCTAATCCCCTGACCCTAGCCCTCCCCTCCCTCTGGCTATCTCCCATACCCTCCGTCCAGCAGTACCTGGGTTCTAATCCCCTGACCCTAGCCCTCCCCTCCCTCTGGCTATCTCCCATACCCTCCGTCCAGCAGTACCTGGGTTCTAATCCCCTGACCCTAGCCCTCCCCTCCCTCTGGCTATCTCCCATACCCTCTGTCCAGCAGTACCTGGGTTCTAATCCCCTGACCCTAGCCCTCCCCTCCCTCTGGCTATCTCCCATACCCTCCGTCCAGCAGTACCTGGGTTCTAATCCCCTGACCCTAGCCCCCCCCTCCCTCTGGCTATCTCCCATACCCTCCGTCCAGCAGTACCTGGGTTCTAATCCCCTGACCCTAGCCCTCCCCTCCCTCTGGCTATCTCCCATACCCTCCGTCCAGCAGTACCTGGGTTCTAATCCCCTGACCCTAATTGGATATTGCCAGTAGCTGCAACATGAACATGTGTTGTTAATATAATGTTATGTGGTTTTTGCCTTGAATCTTACTGATGTTGTTGTCTTTGATTGACAGCGAGATCTCCCGTCTTTAGCGCCATGTTTGAACATGAGATGGAGGAGAGTAAAAAGGTGGGTGTAGTTTTATTTTAACGGAATGACCGTTCCAGATATGAAAGATACTACTGGTTTACTCCTCTAGTAGACACAGTGATTTCAAACACACTGTTGTCGCCCTCCCTCTGTGTTCTGTCTCAGAACCGTGTGGACATCAGTGATGTGGACCCAGACGTATTTAAGGAGATGATGGGATTCATCTACACAGGTAAAGCCCCCAACCTGGAGAAGATGGCCGACAACCTGCTGGCAGCTGCTGACAAAGTAAGTCATAGTCATAAGAAATAATCTGCCTGTTTCAAATGTTGTTGTGTCAGCGCTTCCTCATTCAGCACTTCCCTTCTCTCTCAGTAGATTGGACTGTTAAGGGGAGATGGTGTAACCCTACACTTCCCTTCTCTCTCAGTACGCTGTACTGTTATAATAATAATAATATGCCATTTAGCAGACGCTTTTATCCAAAGCGACTTACAGTCTTGTGCGCATACATTTTTACGTATGGGTGGTCCCGGGGATCGAACCCACTACCCTGGCGTTACAAGCGCCGTGCTCTACCAGCTGAGCTACAGAGGACCACAAAGTTGTATTGTCAGTGATCCAATTTAAATGTTTTGTCATTTAGCAGACGCTCTTATCCAGAGCGACTTCCAATTAGTGAGTGCATAAATTTTTCATACTGGCCCCCGTGGGAATCGAACCCACAACCCTTGCGTTGCATGTGCAATGCTCTACCAACTGAGCTACAGGAGGGCTGTAACCCTACAGCTCTCTTCTCTCCCAGTACACTGTTAGACTGTTCCTCTTCCATTCAGACCGTTCTGACCCCTAACCAACCTCTGTCTCTCCTCCAGTATGCATTGGAGCGTTTAAAGGTGATGTGTGAAGAGGCTCTGTGCAACAGCCTCTCTGTGGAGAACGTGGCTGATACCCTCATCCTGGCAGACTTACACAGTGCCGAGCAGCTCAAAGCACAAGCCATAGATTTTATCAACAGGCAAGTATCTGTAGAATGTCCCAGTGATGAATTCCTCCTGCCAGCTGTTTACCTTCTCTCAGCGCTGCTCTGTTATCTCCTATAGGTGCAGCGTCCTCCGACAGCTGGGCTGTAAAGATGGGAAAAACTGGAATAGCAAGTATGTAACTATCTGATATACATGTAAATGTGACACCAGATTAATAACAAACTCTTATCTCTTCCAAAGAGATGCATTGGGGGAGGGGAGGGGGGGGGGTTAGATTAATAGACTCTACCTGGATAAAACTTTCGGAATGGAACTGTTTTAGAATATGAAATGAAAAATGAGTTTTATTCTGTGTGATGTTGTTAAGGACACCTTCAACCTAGATTGGTTTTCAATGTCTCTGTGTTAATTTCCTGTCTGTGTGGTTGTGTTGCAGTTATGCCACGGACATAATGGAGACGGCAGGCTGGAAGTCAATGATCCAGTCCCACCCTCACTTAGTGGCTGAGGCCTTCAGAGCCCTGGCATCGGCACAGTGCCCACCCTTCGGCCTGCCGAGGAAACGCCTAAAACATACCTGACTGCTACAGCCCACTGATACAGACACTAGGAGCTGAGGCAGCCCTCTGATCCAGACACTAGGAGCTGAGGCAGCCCTCTGATCCAGACACTAGGAGCTGAGGCAGCCCTCTGATCCAGACACTAGGAGCTGAGGCAGCCCTCTGATCCAGACACTAGGAGCTGAGGCAGCCCTCTGATCCAGACACTAGGAGCTGAGGCAGCCCTCTGATCCAGACACTAGGAGCTGAGGCAGCCCTCTGATCCAGACACTAGGAGCTGAGGCAGCCCTCTGATCCAGACACTAGGAGCTGAGGCAGCCCTCTGATCCAGACACTAGGAGCTGAGGCAGCCCTCTGATCCAGACACTAGGAGCTGAGGCACCATGGAGACACACAGGACTATGAAGAAGCCCCCCTCATAGAAACCAACAGGGTGAGCTGGACAGTCTATCTGAACAGGGCTGGGAGCATGGGACCAACAGGGTGAGCTGGACAGTCTATCTGAACAGGGCTGGGAGCATGGGACCAACAGGGTGAGCTGGACAGTCTATCTGAACAGGGCTGGGAGCATGGGACCAACAGGGTGAGCTGGACAGTCTATCTGAACAGGGCTGGGAGCATGGGACCAACAGGGTGAGCTGGACAGTCTATCTGAACAGGGCTGGGAGCATGGGACCAACAGGGTGAGCTGGACAGTCTATCTGAACAGGGCTGGGAGCATGGGACCAACAGGGTGAGCTGGACAGTCTATCTGAACAGGGCTGGGAGCATGGGACCAACAGGGTGAGCTGGACAGTCTATCTGAACAGGGCTGGGAGCATGGGACCAACAGGGTGAGCTGGACAGTCTATCTGAACAGGGCTGGGAGCATGGGACCAACAGGGTGAGCTGGACAGTCTATCTGAACAGGGCTGGGAGGCGGGAGGCGGACTTCAACTGGTGGAAAGTAACGTTTGGTTTTGGTCCTCAAGTTTTGTCTGCTATTTTCCTGTCATTTCAAATGGCCTTAATCTATCTGCCATTGCTCTGGAGCTGATCGACTGTGTTCTCTCTATTTAACTCTGTGCCTGACCCGTCCCACAGACCAGGCTGCCCCGTCCCACAGACCAGGCTGCCCCGTCCCACAGACCAGGCTGCCCCGTCCCACAGACCAGGCTGCCCCGTCCCACAGACCAGGCTGCCCCGTCCCACAGACCAGGCTGCCCCGTCCCACAGACCAGGCTGCCCCGTCCCACAGACCAGGCTGCCCCGTCCCACAGACCAGGCTGCCTCCAGATTGCACTAGTTTCCGTCATTTTGATATGGAGTTCTATAGGGACGTGTTAAGGGTTTGATTCATGGGAAATATTATATATTTGTAATGTTTAGCCCATTTTGTGACTAGACATTAAAAAGCGTGAACACTTTCAGTGCATGGTCAATTCTTTACACTTTTTAAAAGATGAGTATGCCCCATATTGATGGGCCCATTTCTATGTAAATGACAGTTGAACCATCTTCAGAAGACCGGTGTAAAAGTCTGTTCTGTTTCCTGGCATTAAAAGACACAGTGTTGATGATGCTGTTATTGTATATAAGAGATAAACATGTCGATACTCTCTGCCTCTGAACTAGAAAAACTATTGGACGAATAGGAAAGGATCTTTCCCCAGGCAGTCTCCCATTGGACAATCACTTATGCAAAGATCAATCTATAGATTCAACTTCCAGAGATGTATCTTTCCATACTACTACCAACTTGCAAATATGTATACACTGAGTATACAAAACATTAGGAACACCTTCTCTTTCCATGACATAGACTGACCAGGTGAATCCATGTGAAAGCTATGATCCCTTATTGATGTTATTTGTTAAATCCACTTCAATGAGTGTAGATGAAGGGGAGGAAACAAGTTAAAGAAGGATTTTTAAACCTCGAGACAATTGATACATGGATTGTGTATGTGTGCCATTCAGAGTGAATGGGCAAGACAAAATATTGAAGTGCCTTTGAACAGGGTATGGTAGTAGGTGCCAGGCGCACCGGTTTGAGTGTGTCAAGAACTGCAATGCTGCTGGGTTTTTCACACAACAGTTTCCTGTGTGTGTCAAGAACGGTCCACCACCCAAAGGACATCAAACCAACTTCACACCACTGTGGAAAGCATTGGAGTCAACATGGGCCAGCATCAGTGTGGAACGCTTTCGACACCTTGTAGAGTCCATGCCCTGAAAAATTGGGGCTGTTCTGAGGGCAAAAAGGGGTTGCAACTCAATATTAGGAAGGTGTTCCTAATGTTTTGCACACTGTGTATATTCTCAATCTATTGTGCTTAACAAAAGAAAGACTAATGCATGGTCCTGTACTGGTGAGGAGAAGTGTCCAGGTTCACATTTTGTCATTATCTAAAAGTATCTGTAAAGGATTTAAATGAATTGATTCCAGTCCCAGTGCAGACTAGGCTCCAACAGTCTTGGACCTGTATAGGGTATAGGGTTAGGGTATAGGGTTAGGGTATAGGGTATAGGGTATAGGGTTAGGGTTAGGGTTAGGGTTAGGGTTTAGGGTATAGGTATAGGGTTAGGGTATAGGGTTAGGGGAATAGGGTTAGGGTATAGGGTTAGGGGAATAGGGTATAGGGTATAGGGTTAGGGTTAGGGTATAGGGTTAGGGGTTAGGGTTAGGGTATAGGGTTAGGGTATAGGGTTAGGGTATAGGGTTAGGGTATAGGGTTAGGGTATAGGGTTAGGGTATAGGGTATAGGGTTAGGGTATAGGGTTAGGGTATAGGGTTAGGGTATAGGGTGATGGATGATGTGTTGTATTGATGGGTCACATGTTGGTCGTTAACAATGTGTCACACCTGCTGTTATTATGTGGGATGACAGATAAATGACTATTTAGAGGATTTTGTAAATTACTGAAAGTGACATCCTTTTCTGTGTTCTGTTGCAATGTTGAAAAAATATAGTTGTCTGAGAGAATGCCTGCATTAACCCATTATAGTTGTCTGAGAGAATGCCTGCATTAACCCATTATAGTTGTCTGAGAGAATGCCTGCATTAACCCATTATAGTTGTCTGAGAGAATGCCTGCATTAACCCATTATAGTTGTCTGAGAGAATGCCTGCATTAACCCATTATAGTTGTCTGAGAGAATGCCTGCATTAACCCATTATAGTTGTCTGAGAGAATGCCTGCATTAACCCATTATAGTTGTCTGAGAGAATGCCTGCATTAACCCATTATAGTTGTCTGAGAGAATGCCTGCATTAACCCATTATAGTTGTCTGAGAGAATGCCTGCATTAACCCATTATAGTTGTCTGAGAGAATGCCTGCATTAACCCATTATAGTTGTCTGAGAGAATGCCTGCATTAACCCATTAAATATGTTTTATAGCAGTTGCAACTTTATTTACCTGACATTAATGAATTCATCACGTGGTCTAGTGTTCTGAGCTGGCTGTTATATCTGTGTTGTTCTGTCAGATTGTCCTTTATCTGACCAGGTCTGTCTGGCTGTCTGCTTCACCTAAACGGTTACTGTTGTAGTCAGTCTTCACACCTGGTGGTCCTACAGTATATTCAGAGAGGACAGAGCTGTGGTCCAGTATGTTCAGAGAGGACAGAGCTGTGGTCCAGTATGTTCAGAGAGGACAGAGCTGTGGTCCAAAGGAATGTTCAGAAAGGACAGAGATGTGGTTCAGTATGGTTATAGAGGACAGAGCTATGATCCAGTATGTTTATAGAGGACAGAGCTATGATCCAGTATGTTTATAGAGGACAGAGCTATGATCCAGTATGTTTATAGAGGACAGAGCTATGATCCAGTATGTTTATAGAGGACAGAGCTATGATCCAATATGTTTATAGAGGACAGAGCTATGATCCAATATGTTTATAGAGGACAGAGCTATGATCCAATATGTTTATAGAGGACAGAGCTATGATCCAGTATGTTTATGGAGGACAGAGCTATGATCCAGTATGTTTATAGAGGACAGAGCTATGATCCAGTATGTTTATGGAGGACAGAGCTATGATCCAGTATGTTTATGGAGGACAGAGCTATGATCCAGTATGTTTATAGAGGACAGAGCTATGATCCAATATGTTTATAGAGGACAGAGCTATGATCCAATATGTTTATGGAGGACAGAGCTATGATCCAGTATGTTTATGGAGGACAGAGCTATGATCCAATATGTTTATAGAGGACAGAGCTATGATCCAATATGTTTATGGAGGACAGAGCTATGATCCAATATGTTTATAGAGGACAGAGCTATGATCCAATATGTTTATAGAGGCCTGGGTTTCATGTTGTTCACCACTGCAGTAGTAGGCCTGGGTTTCATGTTGTTCACCACTGCAGTAGTGCCAGATTGCTATGTCAGAAATGTATACTGAACAAATATGTAAACGCAACATGTAAAGTGTTGGTCCCAGAAATACAATATCTCAGAAATGTTCCATACGCACAAAAAGCGTATTTCTCTACGATTTTGTTCACAAATTTGTTTACATTCCTGTTAGTGAGCATTTCTCCTTTGCCAAGATAATCCATCCACCTGACAGGTGTGGCGTATCAAGAAGCTGATTAAACAGCATGATCATTACACAGGTGCACTTTGTGCTGGGGACAATAAAAGGCCACTCTAAAATGTGCAGTTTTGTCACACAACACAATGCCATAAAGGTCTCAAATTTTGAGGGAGCGTGCAGTTGGCATGCTGACTGCAGGAATGTCCACCAGAGCTGTTGCCAGATAATTATATGTTAATTTCTCTACCATAAGCCGCCTCCAACGTAGTTTTAGAGAATTTGGCAGTACATCCAACCGGCCTCACAACCGCAGACCACGTGTAACCACGCCAGCCCAGGACCTTCACATCCGGCTTCTTCACCTGCAGGATCGTCTGAGGAGGGGGAGAGGGGGGGTGCTGAGTGGAAAAACTCATTCTGTTTGGCTCCTGGCCCCTGCCCAGTCATGTGAAATCCATAGGTTAGGACCTAATGAATTTATTTCAATTGACTGATTTCCTTCTATGAACTGCAACTCTGTAAAATCTCAGAAATGGTGGCATGTTTTAGGTTATTATCCTGCGCTGTCTGAGATGAATCAGATCATCCTGATGGGATAGAGGATTCCTGAAGGGCAGCTATAATGTATGGCCTTCATCACACCTATTTATAGGAAATAAAATAAAACCTAAAAATGTATACTTTAGAAACATACCATTGCTAGACATCTTCATAGTTTATAGTAAACAGAAAAATTACCAATTCCACCTCATTCTGTGTGCCAAGTTCATGTTTAATGTCATAAAAACTTAAATGGATTTTTTTTTTTTATGTAATTTTAATATAATTAACATTTTACTTACATTTCTATCTTACATAACAATAACTAGAAACAAGATGAAGCAGAAAATAAATGATAGCCTAATAATGTAATCTCTGGTATGAACATGTGACTGTCTACTTGATATTACTGCCAAACACAAACTAAGGAACAATTAATATCTATATTTATGGAAAATAAAAAGAAATTGACATCATTTATTATTAAGCCATATGTAAACATATTTTTGTATCTTTACTGAGACGGACAAATATAGAACACACTTTGCAAACGATTAGAACTAAAACATGAACATAGATTCAGTTAGATTCAGTTCGCTCATTATAATACAGTTCTTGTCATTTTTATAATATTATAGTTTAATTTAGTTTTTAAGACAGACATCAGAAACATAAAACAAAGCTTTCTTTCCAACTCAACCAACATCTCTTTGACTCCAGTGATTGACATACAGTGCCTTGCAAAAGTATTCATACCCCTTGGATTTCTTCAAATTGTATTGTTACAAAGTGGGATTAAAATTGATATAATTGTAATTTTTTTGTCAGCAATCTACACAAAATATTCTGTAATGTCAAAGTGCAAGATTTATTTTTATTTTTAAGATTGATAGAAATTAAATAACAAAAATATAGTCGTTGCATAAGTATTCAGCTCCATGAGTCCTTACATGTTAGAAACACCTTTGGCATTTCCAGCTGTGAGTCTTTCTGGGTGTCTCCAAGAGCTCTCCACACCTGGATTGTGCCCATTATTCTTTTCATAAATCTTCAAGCTCTGTCAAGGTGTTGGGGATCATGTCTAGACAGCAATGTTCAAGTCTTGCCATAGATTTTCAAGAAGAATTAAGTCAAAACTGGCCACTCAGGAACATTCACTGTCTTCTTGGTAAGCAGCTCCAGTGTAGATTTGGCCTTGTGTTTTAGGTTATTGTCCTGCTGAAAGGTTAATTTCTCTCCCAGTGTCTGGTGGAAAGCAGACTGAACCAGGGTTTCCTCTAGTCTCCCAGTGTCTGGTGGACAGCAGACTGAACCAGGGTTTCCTCTAGTCTCCCAGTGTCTGGTGGACAGCAGACTGAACCAGGGTTTCCTCTAGTCTCCCAGTGTCTGGTGGACAGCAGACTGAACCAGGGTTTCCTCTAGTCTCCCAGTGTCTGGTGGACAGCAGACTGAACCAGGGTTTCCTCTAGTCTCCCAGTGTCTGGTGGACAGCAGACTGAACCAGGGTTTCCTCTAGTCTCCCAGTGTCTGGTGGACAGCAGACTGAACCAGGGTTTCCTCTAGTCTCCCAGTGTCTGGTGGACAGCAGACTGGACCAGGGTTTCCTCTAGTCTCCCAGTGTCTGGTGGACAGCAGACTGAACCAGGGTTTCCTCTAGTCTCCCAGTGTCTGGTGGACAGCAGACTGAACCAGGGTTTCCTCTAGTCTCCCAGTGTCTGGTGGACAGCAGACTGAACCAGGGTTTCCTCTAGTCTCCCAGTGTCTGGTGGAAAGCAGACTGAACCAGGGTTTCCTCTAGTCTCCCAGTGTCTGGTGGACAGCAGACTGAACCAGGGTTTCCTCTAGTCTCCCAGTGTCTGTTGGACAGCAGACTGAACCAGGGTTTCCTCTAGTCTCCCAGTGTCTGGTGGACAGCAGACTGAACCAGGGTTTCCTCTAGTCTCCCAGTGTCTGGTGGACAGCAGACTGAACCAGGGTTTCCTCTAGTCTCCCAGTGTCTGGTGGAAAGCAGACTGAACCAGGGTTTCCTCTAGTCTCCCAGTGTCTGGTGGAAAGCAGACTGAACCAGGGTTTCCTCTAGTCTCCCAGTGTCTGGTGGACAGCAGACTGAACCAGGGTTTCCTCTAGTCTCCCAGTGTCTGGTGGACAGCAGACTGAACCAGGGTTTCCTCTAGTCTCCCAGTGTCTGGTGGAAAGCAGACTGAACCAGGGTTTCCTCTAGTCTCCCAGTGTCTGGTGGACAGCAGACTGAACCAGGGTTTCCTCTAGTCTCCCAGTGTCTGGTGGACAGCAGACTGAACCAGGGTTTCCTCTAGTCTCCCAGTGTCTGGTGGACAGCAGACTGAACCAGGGTTTCCTCTAGTCTCCCAGTGTCTGGTGGACAGCAGACTGAACCAGGGTTTCCTCTAGTCTCCCAGTGTCTGGTGGACAGCAGACTGAACCAGGGTTTCCTCTAGTCTCCCAGTGTCTGGTGGAAAGCAGACTGAACCAGGGTTTCCTCCAGGAGTTTTTTACTTTAATGCCTTGTTATTTGTATTCTTCTTTCCACAAGTCATTATTGTGGCGTCACTACAATGTTGTTGATCCATCCACCATTTTCTTCCATCACAGCCATTGAACTCTGTAGCTGTTTTAAAATCACCAATGGCCTCATGGTAACATCCCTGAGCAGTTTCATTCCTGTCCTGCAGCTCAGTTCAGAAGGACAACTGTATCTTTGATGTGTCTGGGTGGTTTAATACATAATCCACAGCATAATAATTAACATGACCATGCTTAAAGAGATATTCAATGTCTGATTTGTTATTGTTATCCATCTACCAATCACTGCCCTTCTTTATGAGGCTTTCTAAAAGCTCCCTGGTCTTTGTAGTTGAATCTGTGCTTGAAATTCAATACTTGACTGAGGGACCTTACAGATGTTGAATGTATGGGGGACAGAGGAATGGTTAGTCATTCATATCGACCTCTATTATTTCACACAGAGTGAGTCCATGTAACTTATTAAGTGATGTGTTAAGCCAAATGTTACTCCTGAACTAATTTAGGCTTGCCAAAACAAAGGGTCTGAATACTGAAATTAATATATTTTAGTTATCACATTTTTATTAATTTTTCTTATACTTTGACATTAGAGTATTTTGAGTAGATTGTTGACAAAAATTACAAATACATCCATTTCAATCCCACTTTGTAACACAAAATGTGAAGAAATCCAAGGGGTCTGAATACTTTTGCAAGACACTGTACATTACATGAGGTGAAAGGCTGATGCCCTAGCAGCCTAGACAGCTGTATTTCATGATGGAACCATTTGGAACCTGACAATCCTAATGCTCGGATCCATTCTAAACATCCGTTAAAAAACAAAACACTATATTGAAGAGTTGCCTTTAGTTTTGGACATATTGGAACATAGAAACTCAGAGCCTTTATAGTGGAGGTGGCAGCCAACACATCAGGCTGGAGAAGAGGAAAAGGAGGATTTATGCAGCGGACCGAGTACCATCTGGTATTATTATTTTCAGTATTTTGAGAGTTTGGGGAATTAACTCTCAAGGGCATGTGTGTCCTTAAGAGCAGCAGTGTAACATCATAACCCTAACCCCTAACCCTAACCCCTAACCCTAACCCCTAACCCTAACCCCTAACCCCCACACAGCTCCTGTCATATCTCTGCTCCATGATCACTGGCATGTTATCATTCCAGAAAATCAGTATTTTAACTTTGAGCGTATAGTTTCCTCTGTCACAGAGTAAATGATCATTCCCCACGAACAAATGTTAATGGAAGCAATGAAGAGTCAGACTGAGTGGCAGGAAGAGCCAGGAGGAGGCAGGACGAGCCAGGAGGAGGCAGGAAGAGCCAGGAAGAGCCAGGAAGAGGCAGGAAGAGCCAGGAGGAGGCAGGAAGAGCCAGGAGGAGGCAGGAAGAGGCAGGAAGAGCCAGGAGGAGGCAGGAAGAGCCAGGAGGAGCCAGGAAGAGCCAGGAAGAGCCAGGAAGAGCCAGGAGGAGGCAGGAAGAGTCAGGAGGAGGCAGGAAGAGACAGGAGGAGGCAGGAAGAGGCAGGAAGGGCCAGGAAGAGCCAGGAGGAGGCAGGAAGAGTCAGGACCGTGACAAAGTGATGTTAACAGCCTGCCATCTTCACTAAACACTCATGTTGTTATCTCTCTGTCCTGTACCTTCTATTGTGATCAGACACCTCTCCTCTAACTCCTGCTGTTATCTATATGTCCTGTACCTTCTATTGTAATCAGGCACCTCTCCTCTAACTCCTGCTGTTATCTATATGTCCTGTACCTTCTATTGTAATCAGGCACCTCTCCTCTAACTCCTGCTGTTATCTATATGTCCTGTACCTTCTATTGTAATCAGACTCTCTCCTCTAACTCCTGCTGTTATCTATATGTCCTGTACCTTCTATTGTGATCAGACACCTCTCCTCTAACTCATGTTGTTATCTATATGTCCTGTACCTTCTATTGTGATCAGGCACCTCTCCTACGGATTAGAACAGCGCCGGAGAAGATGGCTGCCGTTTTACAGCCCTCTAACCAATTGTACTATTATGTGTGTTTTTCCGCGTTATTTGTAATTTATTTTGTACATAATGTTTCTGCCATCGTCTCTTATAACCAAAAAGAGCTTCTGGATATCAGGACAGCGATTACTCACCTCGCATTGGACGAATAATTTTTCTTCAACGAGGCGGCCGCGAAGGATATCCTACAGACACCCGACAAGGCCCAAATCTCCGTCATTCGCGTGAGGAAGAGACGGAGATATCGTGGACGTAGGTCGGGGTGCCTTGTAAGGATCCGACGGCGAGCGAGTAAACTGCCTCTTCCATCAATCCTATTAGCAAATCTTCAATCATTGGATAACAAATTGGATGACCTAAGATTACGGTTATCCTACCAACGGGACATTAAAAACTGTAATATCTTATGTTTCACCGAGTCGTGGCTGAACGACGACATGGATAACATACAGCTAGCGGGCTATACGCTACATCGGCAGGATAGAACGGCTGACTTCAGTAAGACAAGGGGTGGCGGTCTGTGTATATTTGTAAACAACAGCTGGTGCACAAAATCTAATACTAAGGAAGTCTCAAGGTTTTGCTCGCCTGAGGTAGAGTATCTCATGATAAGCTGTAGACCACACTATTTACCAAGAGAGTTTTCATCTATATTTTTCATAGCTGTCTATTTACCACCACAAACCAATGCTGGCATTAAGATTGAACTGAATGAGCTGTATAAGGCCATAAGTCAACAGGAAAACGCTCATCCAGAGGCAGCGCTCCTAGTGGCCGGGGACTTTAATGCAGGGAAACTTAAATCCGTTCTACCTAATTTCTACCAGCATGTTAAATGTGCAACCAGAGGGAAAAAAACTCTAGACCACCTTTACTCCACACACAGAGACGCATACAAAGCTCTCCCTCGCCCTCCATTTGGCAAATCTGACCATAATTCTATCCTCCTGATTCCTGCTTATAAGCAAAAACTAAAGCAGGAAGCACCAGTGACTCGGTTAATAAAAAAGTGGTCAGATGACGCAGATGCTAAGCTACAGGACTGTTTTGCTACCACAGACTGGAACATGTTCCGGGATTCTTCAGATAGCATTGAGGAGTACACCACATCAGTCACTGGCTTCATCAATAAGTGCATCGATGATGTCGTCCCCACAGTGACCGTACGTACATACCCCAACCAGAAGCCATGGATTACAGGAAACATCCGCACTGAGCTAAAGGGACGCTTATAACCCGGACGCTTATAAGAAATCCCGCTATGCCCTCCGACGAACCATCAAACAGGCAAAGAGTCAATACAGGACTAAGATCGAATCGTACTACACTGGCTCTGACGCTCGTCGGATGTGGCAGGGCTTGAAAACTATTACAGACTACAAAGGGAAGCAGAGCCGCGAGCTGCCCAGTGACACGAGCCAACCAGACACACTAAATTACTTCTATGCTCGCTTCGAGGCAAGTAACACTGAAACATGCATGAGAGCATCAGCTGTTCCGGACGACTGTGTGATCACGCTCTCCGTAGCCGATGTGAGTAAGACTTTTAAGCAGGTCAACATTCACAAGGCCGCAGGGCCAGACGGATTACCAGGACGTGTACTCCAAGCATGCGCTTACCAACTGGTAAGTGTCTTCACTGACATTTTCAACATGTCCCTGTCTGAGTCTGTAATACCAACATGTTTCAAGCAGACCACCATAGTCCCCGTGCCCAAGAACTCTAAGATAACCTGCCTAAATGACTACCGACCCGTAGCACTGACGTCTGTAGCCATGAAGTGCTTTGAATGGCTGGTCATGGCTCACATCAACACCATTATCCCAGAAACCCTAGACCCACTCCAATTTGCATACCGCCCCAACAGATCCACAGATGATGCAATCTCTATTGCACTCCACACTGCCCTTTCCCACCTGGACAAGAGGAACACCTACGTGAGAATGCTATTCATCAGACACCTGTCCTCTACCTGTCCTGTACCTGTCCTACCTGTACCTTCTATTGTTATCAGACACCTGTCCTCTACCTGTCCTGAACCTTCTATTGTTATCAGACACCTGTCCTCTACCTGTCCTGTACCTTCTATTGTTATCA
Source organism: Coregonus clupeaformis (assembly GCF_020615455.1). Lineage (NCBI taxonomy): Eukaryota > Metazoa > Chordata > Actinopteri > Salmoniformes > Salmonidae > Coregonus > Coregonus clupeaformis. Next base: position 7,091,122 of record NC_059231.1, read on the forward strand.
GACACCTGTCCTCTACCTGTCCTGTACCTTCTATTGTTATCAGACACCTGTCCTCTACCTGTCCTGTACCTTCTATTGTTATCAGACACCTGTCCTCTATCTGTCCTGTACCTTCTATTGTTATCAGAGACCTGTCCTCTACCTGTCCTGTACCTTCTATTGTTATCAGACACCTGTCCTCTACCTGTCCTGTACCTTCTATTGTTATCAGAGACCTGTCCTGGATTGTTCAGTATAATTTTACCAAAATAGTCATAGCATGTGGAAAGACATAAAATAATAAATAGTGACAACTAGCAAATGTTTGCTTGAACTTGAAATTATCTTTAGAAAATCAAGATGCCCTCTTTTAAAACGACTGGGAGATGATAGAGTATTTAAAGTTATCCTTTAATAAGCCTAACACGTTCCAAGATGGTGCCGACAGACATAGCAACTCTGCTTCTAGCTCTTAAGCAACTTTGCTGTATTTTGTTTTACAAGCATTTCGCTACACCCGCAATAACATCTGCTAAATATGTATACAGTGAGGGAAAAAAGTATTTGATCCCCTGCTGATTTTGTACGTTTGCCCACTGACAAATAAATGATTTGTCTATAATTTTAATGGTAGGTTTATTTGAACAGTGAGAGACAGAATAACAACAACAAAATCCAGAAAAACGCATGGCAAAAATGTTATAAATTGATTTGCATTTTAATGAGGGAACTAAGTATTTGACCCCCCCCCCTCAATCAGAAAGATTTCTGGCTCCCGGGTGTCTTTTATACAGGTAACGAGCTGAGATTAGGAGCACACTCTTAAAGGGAGTGCTCCTAATCTCAGCTTGTTACCTGTATAAAAGACACCTGTCCACAGAAGCAATCAATCAATCAGATTCCAAACTCTCCACCATGGCCAAGACCAAAGAGCTCTCCAAGGATGTCAGGGACAAGATTGTAGACCTACACAAGGCTGAAAAGGGCTACAAGACCATCGCCAAGCAGCTTGGTGAGAAGGTGACAACAGTTGGTGCGATTATTCGCAAATGGAAGAAACACAAAATAACTGTAAATCTCCCTCGGCCTGGGGCTCCATGCAAGATCTCACCTCGTGGAGTTGCAATGATCATGAGAACGGTGAGGAATCAGCCCAGAACTACACAGGAGGATCTTGTCAATGATCTCAAGGCAGCTGTGACCATAGTCACCAAGAAAACAATTGGTAACACACTATGCTGCGAAGGACTGAAATCCTGCAGCGCCCGCAATGTCCCCCTGCTCAAGAAAACACATATACAGGCCCGTCTGAAGTTTGCCAATGAACATCTGAATGATTCAGAGGAGAACTGGGTGACAGTGTTGTGGTCAGATGAGACCAAAATCGAGTTCTTTGGCATCAACTCAACTCACCGTGTTTGGAGGAGGAGGAATGCTGCCTATGACCCCAAGAACACTATCCCCACCGTCAAACATGGAGGTGGAAACATTATGCTTTGAGGGTGTTTTTCTGCAAAGGGGACAGGACAACTTCAAAGGGACGATGGACGGGGCCATGTACCATCAAATCTTGGGTGAGAACCTCCTTCCCTCAGCCAGGGCATTGAAAATGGGTCGTGAATGGGTATTCCAGCATGACAATGAACCAAAACACACGGCCAAGGCAACAAAGGAGTGGCTCAAGAAGAAGCACATTAAGGACCTGGAGTGGCCTAGCCAGTCTCCAGACCTTAATCCCATAGAAAATCTGTGGAGGGAGCTGATGGTACGAGTTGCCAAACGTCAGCCTCGAAACCTTAATGACTTGGAGAAGATCTGCAAAGAGGAGTGGGACAAAATCCCTCCTGAGATGTGTGCAAACCTGGTGGCCAACTACAAGAAACGTCTGACATCTGTGATTGCCAACAAGGGTTTTGCCACCAAGTACTAAGTCATGTTTTGCAGAGGGGTCAAATACTTATTTCCCTCATTAAAATACAAATCAATTTATAACATTTTTGCCATGCATTTATCTGGATTTGTTTGTTGTTATTCTGTCTCTCACTGTTCAAATAAACCTACCATTAAAATTATAGACTGATCATGTCTTTGTCAGTGGGCAAACGTACAAAATCAGCAGGGGATCAAATACTTTTTTCCCTCACTGTATGTGACCAATAAAATGTGATTTGAGAAGTGATTTGATGTTAACATTGTTGTACAGGTCTGCAGGGTGTCATGTGGTAGTGAGAGCCAATTATCTACTCTAATACCACACATCTGGACTGTTCTAATTGGCTGGGATTTACTGAGAATACATGGAGGTGATGAGGAGGAGGAACAGAAGGATTGGTCAGGCCAATCGAACCAGGGTTGGCCATATTGTGGTCTAACTAACAGAACGGTCGAACCAGGGTTGGCCATATTGTGGTCTAACTAACTAACAGAACGGTCGAACCAGGGTTGGCCATATTGTGGTCTAACTAAGAGAATGGTTGACCAGGGTTGGCCATATTGTGGTCAAACTAAGAGAATGGTTGACCAGGGTTGGCCATATTGTGGTCAAACTAAGAGAACGGTCGAACCAGGGTTGGTCATATTGTGGTCTAACTAACAGAACGGTCGAACCAGGGTTGGTCATATTGTGGTCTAACTAACAGAACTGTCGAACCAGGGTTGGCCATCTTATGGTCTAACTAAGAGAATGGTTGACCAGGGTTGGCCATATTGTGGTCTAACTAAGAGAATGGTTGACCAGGGTTGGCCATATTGTGGTCAAACTAAGAGAACGGTCGATCAGGGTTGATCATATTGTGGTCAAACTAACTCTAAGGTACATGCTACAGACGGGATCAGCCAGTAGAGGAGTAGGGAGTGTTACTATGGTAGTTGTAGTCCAGGCAGACCTTCAGCCAGTAGAGGAGTAGGGAGTGTTACTATGGTAGTTGTAGTCCAGGCAGACCTTCAGCCAGTAGAGGAGTAGGGAGTGTTACTATGGTAGTTGTAGTCCAGGCAGACCTTCAGCCAGTAGAGGAGTAGGGAGTGTTACTATGGTAGTTGGAGTCTGGGCAGACCTTCAGCCAGTAGAGGAGTAGGGAGTGTTACTATGGTAGTTGTAGTCCAGGCAGACCTTCAGCCAGTAGAGGAGTAGGGAGTGTTACTATGGTAGTTGTAGTCTGGGCAGACCTTCAGCCAGTAGAGGAGTAGGGAGTGTTACTATGGTAGTTGTAGTCCAGGCAGACCTTCAGCCAGTAGAGGAGTAGGGAGTGTTACTATGGTAGTTGTAGTCTGGGCAGACCTTCAGCCAGTAGAGGAGTAGGGAGTGTTACTATGGTAGTTGTAGTCCAGGCAGACCTTCAGCCAGTGGAGGAGTAGGGAGTGTCACTATGGTAGTTGTAGTCCAGGCAGACCTTCAGCCAGTAGAGGAGTAGGGAGTGTCATTATGGTAGTTGTAGTCTGGGCAGACCTTCAGCCAGTAGAGGAGTAGGGAGTGTTACTATGGTAGTTGGAGTCTGGGCAGACCTTCAGCCAGTAGAGGAGTAGGGAGTGTCACTATGGTAGTTGGAGTCTGAGCAGACCTTCAGCCAGTGGAGGAGTAGGGAGTGTTACTATGGTAGTTGGAGTCTGGGCAGACCTTCAGCCAGTAGAGGAGTAGGGAGTGTCATTATGGTAGTTGTAGTCCGGGCAGACCTTCTGCACCAGTTTGTAGTCCACGCTGTAGAAGGCGATGTAGATGCAGATTACTTTAAAGGGCTTGGAGCAGAGCCAGGAGACGTGGCTCTGTGTCTGTTCCTGGTAACACACCTTGGAGGAGTCGAAGCTGCACAGAGCCGTCTTCTTGTTTCGGTCCGTCTTCTCATACTCGATACGACAGTTGAAAGCTTTAGAGTCTTTGGTCTCCAGTGTGGACTGCTGAGCCATCTCAAACTCCACCACTTTAGACGGTGGCACCAGACTCACCGACACGTTCCCCAGGCCAGTGGAGTTGTGGCGGAAGTAGACGCTGAACGTTCCGTTACCGTGGTCTACGATCTTCCCGGTGATCAGCAGGTTGAGTTTGACAGTCTTGATGTTGGAATGGAAGTCTCCCCAGCCAAACATCTTCTTGAACTTGCCTGTCTTGATGATGGGTCGTCGCTTGGTTCTGACCTGGCTGGCCTGAACATCTGTCTGGTTGGATAACCAATCCCAGAAGTCCTCCATGTTCTCTATGTGTGTCATGTCCCTGATGGGGTTGTGTTTGAGGCTGGGAGCCCTGACGGCCCCGGGGGCTCCAGGGACCCCCCTAACGAGGCTGGGAGCCCTGACGGCCCCGGGGGCTCCAGGGACCCCCCTAGCGAACAGCCTCAGGGGCTTGAGGACTCTGGGATTGGCCCCGGCTCTGCTGGGGGAGAACTTCTCCTCATGGTCCCCCTCCCCCCACTCTATCAGCTCTGTCTCTGCTGCTGTTTGGAACTGCTGTTCCGGTTTCCTGCACGACACCTACAGAGAAACACAGAAAGAGACACAGAGGGGGAGGCTAGAGGGCATGAACTGTACCATAATATTCCAAACAGCAGAGTAACTGGATGCATTCAGACGTAGGATCTTAATTTCATCACTCTTTTGTTGCTGAGAATTTTCCTAAAGAGCAGGAAATGCAAACTTGTAGTGTATTTGATTTTTTTAAAGGATTCAAAAGTTAGTAATTTCCACTTTGAAATTTCAGACTTGATTTGCCCTAACGAAAAATTTATCAACCCCTACAAAAATGTCCATTAATTATAATGCACATAATAATTCACATTTTCTGTTGCTGCAGAATTATTTTCCTGCTGTAGCAAACTGGCTCAAATTAAGATCCTACATCTGTATGTGCAGAATCTTAATTAAAACATATGAAAGACACATTCTGTAATGAAAATAGAGACCCACTATATGCCGAAGGTGACAACAATGTGACTGGGAGGTATGGCTACGTGAGACGATGTGGAAAGATTCTGCGTGTAAACCCATAGAATCTGTCAGACTGAATGGGGTGTGTAGGATAAGAGGAGCAGTAGTTATTTTTTTCCATCACTGGTTATTTGGACAAATCCCAATTTAGCAGGTGTTAGCATCTTTTCAAATTTCGGAAGGGGAGGGGACATTCGGCCCGTAAGAGAGAGAGTGGACTCATTCCAGTTCCGCTCTTCGTTCTAGCATTTCTTGACCTCTTAACATGTACTGTACAGTGCCTTAAAACCTTTAAAATGAATTATGGGAGAAGACGCAACATATTTTTTATTATGAAACTAACAAGAAATAAGACAAAATAACAGAAAACTTGAGCATGCTTAACTATTCACCCCCCGAAAGTCAATACTTTGTAGAGCCACCTTTTGCAGCAATTACAGCTGCAAGTCTTTTGGGGTATGTCTCTACAAGCTTGGCACATCTAGCCACTGGGATTTTTGCCCATTCTTCAAGGCAAAACAGCTCCAGCTCCTTCAAATTGGATGGGTTCCGCTGGTGTAAAGCAATCTTTAAGTCACACCACATATTCTCAATTGGATTGAGGTCTGGGCTTTGACTAGGTCATTCCAAGACATTTAAATGTTTCCCCTTAAACCACTTGAGTGTTGCTTTAGCAGTATGCTTAGGGTCATTGTCCTGCTGGACGGTGAACTTCCGTCCCAGTCTCAAATCTCTGGAAGACTGAAACAGGTTTCCCTCAAGAATTTCCCTGTATTTAGCACCAGCCATCATTCCTTCAATTCTGACCAGTTTCCCAGTCCCTGCCGTTGAAAAACATCCCCACAGCATGATGCTGCCACCACCATGCTTCACTGTGGGGATGGTGTTCTCGGGGTGATGAGAGGTGTTGGGTTTGCGCCAGACATAGCGTTTTCCTTGATGCCAAAAAGCTCAATTTTAGTCTCATCTGACCAGAGTACCTTCTTCCATATGTTGGGGGAGTCTCCCACATGCCTTTTGGCGAACACCAAACGTGTTTGCTTATTTTTTTCTTAAAGCAATGGCTTTTATCTGGCCGTAAAGCCCAGCTCTGTGGAGTGTACGGCTTAAAGTGGTCCTATGGACAGATACTCCAATCTCCACTGTGGAGCTTTGCAGCTCCTTCAGGGTTATCTTTGGTCTCTTTGTTGCCTCTCTGATTAATGCCCTCCTTGCCTGGTCCGTGAGTTTTGGTGGGTGGCCCTCTCTTGGCAGGTTTGTTGTGGTGCCATATTCTATCCATTTTTTAATAATGGATTTAATGGTGCTCCGTGGGATGTTCAAAGTTTCTGATATTTTTTTATAACCCAACCCTGATCTGTACTTCTCCACAACTTTGTCCCTGACCTGTTTGGAGAGCGCCTTGGTCTTCATGGTGCCCCTTGCTTAGTGGTGTTGCAGACTCTGGGGCCTTTCAGAACAGGTGTATATATACTGAGATCATGTGATAGATCATGTGACACTTAGATTGCACACAGGTAGACTTTATTTAACTAATTACTGACTTCTGAAGGTAATTGGTTGCACCAGATCTTATTTAGGGGCTTCATAGCGAAGGGGTGAATACATACAGTGGGGAAAAAAAGTATTTAGTCAGCCACCAATTGTGCAAGTTCTCCCACTTAAAAAGAT